>NW_026019496.1:0-233022 GCF_003254725.2 Canis lupus dingo | reverse complement strand
GAGAAAGTGGTCCAGTTTCATTCATGTTTTCATTTTCATTTGTTTTAAATTTCCTCTCTAATTTCCTGGTTTCTCCATTCATTCTCTAGTAGGATGTTCATAATCTCCACGTATTTTTGCTATGTCCAAATTTTTTCTTACTGTCGACTTCGAGTTTCATAGCGTTGTGGTCTGAAAATGTACAGGATGTGCTATCAACCTTCTTGTACCTGTTGTACCTGTTGATGGCTGATTTGTGGCCCATGATATGATCTGTTCTGGAGAATGTCCCATGTGCACTTGAAAGGAATGTGTATTCTGCTTTAGGTTGAAATGTTCAGACTATATCTGTTGAGTCCCTGTGGTCCAGTGTGTCAAGGCTATTTTTCCCTTGTTGATTTTCTCTATAGACGATCGGTCCATTGCCATAAGTGGTTGTTAAAATCCCCTGTCATTGTATTATCATCAGTGAGTTCCTGTACTTTTGTCATTAATTGGTTTCTATATTTAGGTACTCCCATGTTGGCAGCATAAATATTTAGTTTTTTTTATCTTGATAGAGGGTCTTTTAAATTATGAAATAATGCCCTTCTTCATCGCTTTTTACAGTATTTGTTCTTTCTTTATTGAAATGTAAATATTTTATTTATTTATTCATGAGAGATACACAGAGAAGCAGAGGCAGAAATATAGGCAGAAGGACAGGCAAGCTCCCCAAAGGGAGGCCAATGTGGGACTCGATCCTTGGATCCCAGGATCACCCCCTGATCTGAAGGCAGATACTCAACCACTGAGCCACCAGGTGTCTCCCAGGGTTTGGTTTCAAATCTAGTTAGTCTGATATAAGTATGGGTCTTCCAGCTTTCTTTTGATATCCATTACATTTATAGATGGTTTTCCATGCCCTACTTTCAATCTCCCGGTGTCTATAGGTCTAACGTGAGCATCTTGTAGGCAGCATACCGATGGATCTGGTTTTTTTTTAATAACGATTTTATTTATGAGCAAGAGAGAGAGAGAGAGAGAGAGAGAGAGAGAGGCAGAAAATTAGGCAGAGAGAGAAGCAGACTCCCCACCAGGAGCCCAATATGGGACTGGATCCCAGATTCCAGGATCACACCCTGAGTCAAAGGCAGAGGCTCAACCCCTGTGCCACCCAGGCATCCCGGATCCTGCTTTTTAAGCCACTCAGATACCCTCTATCATTTGATTGGAGCATTTTGTCTATCAGCATTCAGAGTGATTATTGAAAGATATGAACTTATTGCCTTTGTGTTACCGGTATAGTTGGTGTTTCTGGTAACGTTCTCTGGTCCTTTGTAGTCTTTGTTGCTTTTGGACTCTTTTTTTCACCCACTAGAACGGTCCCTCTTAAAATTCCTTACTGGACTGGTTAAGTGGTCCTGAACTCCTTTATATTTTGCTTGTCTGGGACAATCTTTCTCTCTCCTTCTATCCTGAATGACACCATTCTTCAGAAAGAATTCATACAAATTGGACTCCAATAAAAATAAATTAGAAACATAAAATAAATTTTTGCTATTATGATTGAGGAAAATGGCATTTAGGAGGAAAACCAGAAGCTGAAACGGAGGAGGACAGATTTCACCATCCGTAGCCTTCACAGCAACCTGGTATCCTTTCCTAGGATTGGCCCCCCCCTTACTGACCCTCTGCGCTCCTTGTTGAAACCCAGCAGTCACATCTCCGTACCTCCCGCACCTGTGCAGTCATGCTTTATACCGCCTTCCATGTATCCTTTTGGGGACCACAGCTTCGTGTATGGAATCATCCGGAAGCTGTTTGACAACATTGGGGGGATTCTGACTTTTGTTGGTTTTGGGGTGTGTGTATGTCTATCACATGCAGCTATCACATGCAGCTATCGGATCCTCTGGCTGGGTTACCCCGATGCCGAAATGGTTGGCACAATATCATTTCTAGTGCTGGAGCTGGGTGGCTAGCCAGGCACTCCTGGCCGACCCGGTACTCGCTTGTGCAGTGACATTCCACTGGAGGGGCAGCTGAGCTGGAAGGTCCAGCTTGGCCACATTCTCATGTCCGGAAGTGCGGCCCGCCAATGGCGGCTGCTTCTCTTCTCCCCGATGCCTCTCCAGCAGGGAGCCAGAACTCGGGGCCGCCATGCGGGGAGCTCCTGAGGAGCTGGGTGCACATGGCGGGGAGCCCAGGCGCTGCCTGTGTGTGGGAGTTGGGGTGGGGACGGGGCTGTGTTCCTCGGTCTCCTGTGCTGCCTGGCCTTCAGGCCGAGCCCCATGCTCACCCAGCCCCTACTCACTCGGGCAAGGAGGGTGCCCTCCACACGCTGGTGTGAGAGATCCCGCACCACAAGGTGTGCAGGCTGAGTCCACCTGGTGAGGGTGGCCCAGGCGTGTGAGCTGCAATTGTGGGACCCAGGAAATTTAACAAAAATCTCCTACCCCTGGACAAGCAGAGCAGGACTGATTCCATTTTATGCTACACCTGCCACCTCCAGGATGACCCCTACATGACCTGCTTATGGCTTAAGGTGCTGCCCCACCATAGTCAGGCCGCTGGGCACACCCTAATCGGAAATCAGCTCATAACAATGTAACCCTGCTTTGTGCCCCCAAAAACTGCATGCCCATTCTGAACTTCTCCTGGGGGGAGGGAGAGCTTTCTGTCCTTTAGGGGAGGGAAAGAATGACACGGGTTGGGGGGGCGGGTGCTGGAGTCCCCCACCTGGGAGCATGTGTGGAATCTGGGTGGGGGCATATGTCCTGAGGTTTCAGCCTGAGAGACGGTTCTGAGGACAGCAGAGCTGACCTGGACCTGCAGCTCATGGGCTCCTGCGCTGGGTCCCTGCTGGGCAGCTGGACTCTGGCCTTGGGCTCCCAGTGGCCCCAGCACCTGGAGCAGCCTGCCTCCTGGTGTTGGTGTGGGTGGGGCCCACCGGCCTACTCCTGCTCTCCCCACCCTGGGGTGTCCCAGGATCCAAAGGGCGCCCTAGGTGAGTGACCTGGATCTGTGGGGTATGCCCAGGGCCCAAGAGGCCACATCCAGCTGTGAGAAGCCTCGCTCAGCCTGGGGCCAGAATCCAGGGCTGGCCAGGGCCATGGGGGGCTGGATCCCATTAGTCTTTCTGTTGGGCCTGGAGGGGTTCAAATCAACTCAGCCCCACAGAGCCCGGGGCCAGGTCAGCCCAGGTCCCTATGGGTTAGGGGCTGGTGTCCTGTGCAGGGTGTGCCACCCTCCAGGAGGGACAGTGGGCAGAGGCAGGGCACGGTGCATCCTCTGAACCACTCACCTGCACCCACCCTATCAGGGGCTCCCTGTCTTTCCTCCTCTCTGCACCCCTGGGTACTCTTTGAGATGCCCGGGCTTCTGATGGGATCAGGGTATGCAGAGAAACGCCGGGAGGCTGAGCATGTACCACAGGGGTCACCTGCACTGGGTCCTTGCTGGGCGCTGATGGTGTGGGGGTGGATGGTGTGGGGGCAGGGGTATGATTGTGGTGGAGTGTGGGGGATGGTGTAGGGGGATGGTGTTGGGGTATAGTGTGGGTTGGGTTTGTGTGGGGCTGTGTGGGTGTGAGGGGGATGGTGTAGGTGGGATGCCATTGGGAATGATGATGTAGGGGGGTGGAGTAGGAGTGGGGAATGAGGGGGATGTCGTGGGGGGCCTGCGGACACAGGGTATCTCCTTCCCCTAAGATGCAGAAGGAGACTTCTACAGTTAAAGGCGACCCCAGTCTGGGGTTTGTTGTGACACCTGCCCCTGGAGCACGGTGTGGTCAGTGCAGGTCCCTGGCTGGACCGGGGGCATTATCTGGGGGTCATCATAATATGTATGCTTTCAAATTGCAAATTGTCTCAAATTAAATGCATAGAATTTAGAAATATATAAAGTACCGAGAGTGAGTGTCACTCTGACCCGTCCGACCCTCATGGGATCGATGTGTGTCCTGCTCCAGCCGCGGCCATGCCGCCTGGCCCCCAGGTCCGGTCCCTGCCCCCCACATCCCCCACCCCATCCCCTGCTTCTCATGGGGTAGTCCCTATCCCTTTTGGTGTTCAGCTCCCATGGCAACCCCTGGAGGCCCCATCCTACTGGCCTACTCATCCCTGAGGCCCGGGGGGTGGGCACGGAGGTCATCCCAATCACCCTACCATTGAGCAGTGTGTTGTTGGCTGTCGTTGCTCCCCCTGGCACAGAGGCCCTGTTTTCCCTACCCAGAAGCCCCCGGGGCCCCAAAGCCCCCTGTACAAGCAGCCTCACCCGACCCCCTAGCAGTACTAAAACATGATGTGGCTGCCCAACGTCCTGTTGACATCCAGGTCTACTTTCGTGATGTCCCTGGAGAAGAAAAGGGCATCCTCCTTCATTTCTTGTGGGAAAACCAGGGAGGAGGAACAGGCGCCAGGGATACAGACCCCGACCTGTCACGAGCTGGCATGCTGGGCAGGGAGCCCTGGGGCCACAACGGGAGTGTGTCCTGCGGAAACCTCCTTCCTTCCTCTGGGAGTCCAGGGATGACGGGAGTACCCACCGTGCCCGTGGGACCTGTGTGACGGCTTGTGCCCAGTGTTGTGGGCGGGGAGGTGACTGAGTTTCACCCTGCGTGGGAGGGGATAGGGGTTCAGCTAAGGTGGGAGGGGACATGAGAGTGTTGTGCCCAAGATTGCGAATCCGAGAAACCACTAAGGAGCTGACAGCAATGCAAACACACAGGGTTGATTTCCAAACTCGAGCTTGCGTCCAAGTACTCCCAACACAGCGGAGCAGAGACTTGGACCCCGAGGTGGGTTTTAGCTTAGTTTTAAGGGCTTGTCTTGGGGTCCTACAGAGGGCTGGAGCAATTCCTCAAGTTCTGTTGACATTTTGATATGGGGCCTTCAAGGGTATTGAGCTCTGCTCTCATTCTAATAGACGGTTCCAGCCCTTGGCATGGGCTTAGTTTTGATTCAATTGTGGGGCTTTCTAGGACATTAAGCTGTAAACTTTTGTTTTTTTCCTGTAACTGAAGCAATGTAAATTTCAGCTCTTCTTCACAGGGACCTGGGATGGCTGTGTGCTAATGCTGAATTTAAATTGAAATGGCCTTAATTTTATCAGCCTCCTTGCTTCCTGTCCCACCCATCTAGCTCCTTCCCCCTTCCCCAGGGCTCCTAAGAGAGCAATTGCAAATAACCTCAGCGTGGCATCCTGTGTTGGGCAACGGCCAGTGATTTGGGATCAGGAAGACCTGGAGCACGGGCGTCCCAGCTGTGCAGCGGGATTCGAACTGCAGAATCTTATTCCTGAGGCTATCTTGACAACTGACTTTGTACATAGAAAAGCTCCTTTGTCTTTAAAGTTGAGGAGCGAGTCATAGAGTTTTATCTCTGCACTCTGATTGCTCAGATTCCAATCTGAGATGTATTTCCTGTTAATAAGGATAATTTACTACTATCTGTAGTACTATGGTTAAATTATTCTGACACAAGTAATTCAGGAAGGGTTTCTCATCTCTTTCTTCACAGTTCAGTCACTCATCAGGAAATGCATTTTTATGGATTTGGAATAGACAGGGACATTATTACCAATGGTCCTATTATTATGTGAAGGTTCTTCCCTAGAGATTCTTCCCTATTTCAACTGATACTGAAACACTGTGAACTCTTTGGAAGACAAATGTCAAGGAAATAAATGTTGCATTGCTAATTTTATTTTTTAATTTTTTCTTTATTTATTTATGATAGTCACAGAGAGAGAGAGGCAGAGACACAGGCAGAGGGAGAAGCAGGCTCCATGCCCGGGAGCCCGATGTGGACTTGATCCGGGTCTCAGGATTGCGCCCTGGGCTGAAGGCAGGCGCCAACCGCTACGCCACCCAGGGACCCCCATTGCTAATTTTAAATGCACTTGCAGTATGGTGTCTATTATACTAGAATTATTTTTATCTGATTTTTGCTATTTATTATCCGTTCTGCTTTTCAGGTTGAGGAGGCATTATACGTGTTCATAAGTGTTTTCTATCCTTCTGACCTAAAATTCTTACTTTGTTTCCATCAAAGGAACTCTTTAAGAATAAGGCAAAAGTTAATTCAACGATTCTTAAAATGTCTTCACACTTGGAGCCTGATTCATTTAAGTCAATTTTCAAAATAAATCTTATTTATTAGGAAAAAAAAAGATTTATAGGGAATTGAGAAGATAGTATAGTGCATTCACATGCACTTGCACTCAATTTCTCCAATTATTGATATCTTATATTGTCGGTCAAATATGAGCTAATGAATCAATATTAAAATAGTCACTTAACCAGGTACACCATATATATAAAAAATAAATTCAAAATGGATGAAAGACCTAAATGTGAGATCTGAAACCATACAAAGAAGAAAAGATAGGCAGCAACATCTTTGACATTGGCAATTGGATCTTCTTTCTAGATATGCCTCTGAGGTGAGGGAAACAAAAGCAAAAATAATATTGGGACTTCATCAAATTGAAAAGCTTCTGCAAAGTAAAGGAAACAACCAAAGCTAAAAGGCAACATACAGGAGCAGGGGCAAGATGGCGGAAGAGAAGGGTCCCCAAGTCACCTGTCCCCACCAAATTACCTAGATAACCTTCAAATCATCCTGAAAATCTAGGAATTCGACCTGAGATTTAAACAGAGACAAGATAGAATGCTACAGTGAGAAAAGTTCGCGCTTCTATCAAGGTAGGAAGATGGGAAAAAGAACTAAAGAAACAAAAGGCATCCAAGGGGGAGAGGCCCCACGAGGAGCTGGGCTAAGGCCAGGGCGAGTGTCCCCCGGTCAGGAGAGCTCTGTATCAGAGAGGAGGAGCTGCACCAATCTTCCAGGGTGGAATGGCGCCCACAAGGATTCGGAGCAGTACCCCAGGAGGGCAGAGATACCCTCGGGCTCCATGGGACACTCCCAGGAGAGTGCACCTAGCTCCTTAAGGGCTGCAGGGCACATGGATTGACACAGGAGCAGCTCTGAGGGGCTCGGGTGGTGGCTCTGTGCGGAGGGGTTTGCAGATCCCTGGGAGCAGCTAGGTGGCGGGGCCTAGGCCAGAGGAAGTAGCTCCTGGAGCAGCTCAGAGGGGCTTGGGCAGCAGCTACATGGAGAGGTGGCTGCACGGCTGGGAATGAGAATCCAACAGCACAGGCTCCGGAAAACAGGGCGCTGGGACACAGCCCAGGATTTGGCCTCCCCCGGGACAGGCAGAGGCCCGGAGGGCCCAGGACAGTAAGGATCCTCCTGCCAAGAACTCAGCAGATCAGCAGCCCCAACCCGGGCCCCCAGGCCCTGCAGATGGACTGCTCTGGAGTTACTGTGGGGGTTGAATACTGGTTTTCAGACCTGGCCACTGTCACTGGGGTTGTTCCTCCTTGGGCTTCACGGGGTAAACAACCCCCACTGAACGCTACACCAGGCAGAGGGAGAGGAGCTGCCCCAAGGGCTAACACCTGAAAATCAGCACAACAAGCCCCTCCCCCAGAAGACCAGCTAGATGGACAAGTTCCAAGGGATGTCAAGGGACTTAAAGTATACAGAATCAGAAGATACTCACCCAATTTTTTTTAATTCTGATTGCTTCCCCCACCATTTTTCTCCAACTTTCTTTCTTTTTCTTTCTCTTTTATTCTCTTTTTTTCTTTTTTCTTCCTTTTTTCTTTTTTCTTTTTCTCTTTTCTTTCATTCTTTCTCTCTACTCTTTTTCCCCTTTTCCAAATTCAACTTGTTTTTGGCCACTCTGCACTGAGCAAAATGACTACAAGGTAAACCTCACCACAAAAAGAAAGAATCAGAAACAATCCTCTCTCCCACAGAGTTACAAAATCTGGATTACAATTCAATGTCAGAAAGCCAATTCAGAAGCACTATTATACAGCTACTGGTGGCTCTAGAAAAAAGCATAAAGGACTCACGAGACTTCATGACTGCAGAATTTTGATCCAATCAGGCAGAAAGTAAAAATCAATTGAATGAGATGCAAACCAAACTAGAAGTCCTAACGATGAGGGTTAATGAGGTGGAAGAACGAGTGAGTGACATAGAAGACAAGTTGATGGCAAAGAGGGAAACTGAGGAAAAAAGAGACAGACAATTAAAAGACCAGGAATACAGATTAAGGGAAATAAATGACAGCCTGAGGAAGAAAAACCTATGTGTAATTGGGGGTACCGAGGGCACTGAAATAGACAGAAGGCCAGAATATGTATTTGAACACATCCGAGCTGAAAACTTTCCTAATCTGGGAACGGAAACAGGCATTCAGATCCAGGAAATAGAGAGATCCCCACATGAAATCAATAAAAAGCGTCCAACACCTCGACATTTAATAGTGAAGCTTGCAAATTCCAAAGATAAAGAGAAGATCCTTAAAGCAGCAAGAGACAAGAAATCCCTGACCTTTATGGGGAGGAGCATTAGGGTAACAGCAGACCTCTCCACAGCGACCTGGCAGCCCAGAAAGGGCTGGCAGGATATATTCTGGGTCCTCCATGAGAAGAACATGCAACGAAGAATACTTTATCCAGCAAGGCTCTCATTCAAAATGGAAGGAGAGATAAAGAGCTTCCAAGACAGGCAGGAACTGAAAGAATATATGACCTCCAAACCAGCTCTGCAAGAAATATTAAGGGGGACTCTTAAAATTCCCCTTTAAGAAGAAGTTCAGTGGAACAATCCACAAAAACAAGGACTGAAGAGATATCATGATGACACTAAACTCATATCTGTCGATAGTAACTCTGAACGTGAACGGGCTTAATGACCCAATCAAAAGGCGCAGGGTTTCAGACTGGATAAAAAAGCAGGACCCATCTATTTGCTGTCTACAAGAGACTCATTTTATTTTATTTTTTTATTTTTATTTTTTATTTTTTTTATTTTTTTTAAGAGACTCATTTTAGACAGAAGAACACCTACACCCTGGAAATAAAAGTTTGGAGAACCATTTACCATTCAAACGGTCCTCAAAAGAAAGCAGGGGTAGCCATCCTTATATCAGATAAACTAAAATTTACCCCGAAGACTGAAATGAGAGATGAAGAGAGACACATCATACTTAAAGGACCTATCCAACAAGAGGACTTAACGAACCTCAATATATATGCCCCAAATGTGGGAGTTGCCAAATATTTAAACCAATTAATAACAAACGTGAAGAAATACTTAGATAATACTTATCTTATGCTTGGTGACTTCAATCTAGCCCATTTTATACTTGATAGTTATTCTAAGCACAACATCTCCAAAGAAATGAGATCTTTAAATGATACACTGGACCAGATGGATTTCACAGATATATACAGAACTTTACATCCAAACTCAACTGAATACACATTCTTCTCAATTGCACATGACTTTCTCCAGAATAGACCACATACTGGGTCACAAATCGGGTCTGAACCGATACCAAAAGACTCGGATCATCCCCTGCAGATTCTCAGAGCATAATGCCTTGAAATTAGAACTAAATCACAACAATAAGTTTGGAAGGGCCTCAAACACATGGAGGTGAAAGACTATTCTTCTAAAAGATGAAAGGGTCAACCAGGAAATTAAGGAAGAATTAAAAAGATACATGGAAACTAATGAGAATGAACATACAACCGTTCAAAATATTTAGGGTGCAGCAAAAGCATTCCTAAGGGGGAAATACATCGCAATACAAGCATCCATTCAAAAACTGGAAAGAACTCAAATACAAAAGCTAACCTTACACATAAAGGAGCTAGAAAGAAACAACAGATATATCCTACACCCAACAGAAGAAGAGACTTAATTAGAATTCGAGCAGAACTCAAGGAAATCGAGACCAGAAGAAATGTGGAACAGCTCAACAGAACCAGGAGATGGTTCTTTGAACAAATTAATAAGATAGATAAACCATTAGCCAACCAGATTAATAAGAAGATAGAGAAGACTCAAATTAATAGAATCATTAATGAGAAAGGAGAGATCACTACCAACACCAAGGAAATACAAACGATTTTAAAAACATATTATGAACAGCTATATGCCAAAAAATTAGGCAATCCAGAAGAAATGGACGCAATCCTGGAAAGCCACAAACTAACAACTGGAACAGGAAGAAATAGAAAACCTAAACAGGCCAAAAACTAGGGAGGTAACTGAAGCAGTCATCCAAAACCTCCCACGACACAAAAGTCCAGGGCCAGATGGCTTCCCAGGGGAATTCTATCAAACGTTTAAGGAAGAAACCACACCTCTCCTACTAAAGCTGTTTGGAAAGATAGAAAGAGATGGAGTACTTCCAAATTCTTTTTATGAGGCCAGCATCACCTTAATTCCAAAACCAGACAAAGGCCCCACCAAAAAGGAGAATTACAGGGGATCCCTGGGTGGCGCAGCGGTTTAGCGTCTGCCTTTGGCCCAGGGCGCGATCCTGGAGACCCGGGATCGAATCCCACATCAGGCTCCCGGTGCATGGAGCCTGCTTCTCCCTCTGCCTGTGTCTCTGCCTCTCTCTCTCTCTCTCTCTCTCTCTCTCTCTCTCTCTGTGACTATCATAAATAAAAATAAAAATTAAAAAAAAGGAGAATTACAGACCAATATCCCTGATGAACATGGATGCAAAAATTCTCAACAAGATAATAGTCAATAGGATCCAACAGTACATTAAGAAAATTAATCACCATGACCAAGTAGGATTTGTCCCCGGGACACAAGGCTGGTTCAACACTTGTCAAACAATCACTGTGATTCATCGTATCAGCAAGAGAAAAACCAAGAACCATATGATTCTCTCATTAGATGCAGAGAAAGCATTTGACAAAATAGAGATTCCATTGCTGATCAAAACACTTCAGAGCATAGGGATAGAGGGAACATACCTCGACATCATAAAGGCCATCTACGCAAAGCCCACAACAAATATCATTCTCAATGTGGAAGCACTGGGAGCATTTCCCCTAAGATCAGGAACAAGACAGGGATGTCCACTCTCACCACTGCTACTCAACATAGTACTGGAAGTCTTAGCCTCAGCAATCAGACAACAAAAAGAAATAAAGGCATTCAAATTGGCAAAGAAGGAGTCAAACTCTCCCTCTTCACCGATGACATGATACTCTACCTAGAAAACACAAAAGCCTCCCCCCCAAGATTGCTAGAACTCATACAGCAATTTGGTAGCATGGCAGGATACAAAATCAATGCCCAGAAATCAATGGCATTTCAATACACTAACAATGAGCCTGAAGAAAGAAAAATTGAGGAGGCAATCTCATTTACAAATGCACCCAAAAGCATAAGATACCCAGGAATAAACCTAACCAAGGAGGTAAAGGATCTCATTCATAAACACTATAGAACGCCTCTGAAAGAAATTGAGGAAGACACAAAGAGATGGAAAAATATATTCCATGCTCATGGATTGGCAGAATTAATATTGTGAGTGGAGGTTCCTCAAAGAGATAAAAATTGAATTGCCCGACGACCCAGCAATTGCACCTTTGGGAATATACCCCAAAGACTCAGATGCAAGGAAACACTGGGGCTCCTGCACCCTGATGTTTATAACAGAATGTCCAAAATAGCCAAACTGTGGAAGGAGCCTTGGTGTCCATTGAAAGATGAAAGTGTAAAGAAGATGAGGTTTATGTATAAAATGGAATATTATTTAGGCATTAGAAACGACAAATACCCACCATTTGCTTCAACGTGGATGAAACTGGAGGGTATTATGCTGAGTAAAGTAAGTCAATAAGAGAAGGACAAACAGTTTATGTTCTCATTCATTTGGAGAATATAAATAATAGTGAAAGGGAATTTAAGGGAATGGAGAAGAAACGTGTGGGAAATATCAGAAAGGGAGACAGAACATAAATACTCCTAACTCTGAGAAAGGAACTAGGGATGCTTTACGGGGAGGAGGGCGGGGGGTGTGGGTGAATGGGTGAAGGGCACTGAGGGGGGCCCTTGCGGGGATGAGCACTGGGTGTTATTCTGTTTGTTGGTAAATTCAACACCATAAAAATTAAATTTATTTTTAAAAATATGTTCAAACAACTAAATATTTATGCTGCCAACATGGGAGTACCTAAATATAGAAACCAATTAATGACAAACATACAGGAACTCACTGATAATAATACAATGACAGGGGATTTTAACACCCACTTATGGCAATGGACCGATCGTCTATACAGAAAATCAACAAGGGGAAAATAGCCTTGACACACTGGACCACAGGGACTCAACAGATATAGTTTGAACATTTCATCCTAAAGCAGAATACACATTCCTTTCAGTTGTACATGGGACATTCTCCAGAACAGATCATATCATGGGCCACAAATCAGCCTTCAACAGGTACAACAGGTACAAGAAGGTTGATATCACACCCTGTACATTTTTGGACCACGATGTTATGAAACTCGAAGTCGACAGTAAGAAAAAATTTGGACATAGCAAAAATACGTGGAGATTATGAACATCCTACTAGAGAATGAATAGAGCAACCAGGAAATTAGAGAGGAAATTTAAAACAAATGAAAATGAAAACATGTTTCTCCAAACCTCTAGGATGTAGCAAAGGCAGTCCTGAGAGGGAAGTACATAGCAATACAGGCCTACCTCAAAAAAGAAGAAGTCTCCAATATACAGGCTAACCCTACACCTTAAGGAGCTGGAAAAGGAATAGCAAACAAAGCCTAATGCCTATAGAAGAGGGGGAAAATAAAGATGAGAGGAGAAATAAACAATACAGAAACAACAAAGCAGTAGAATGGAATAATGAAACAAAGAGATGGTTCTTCAAAATAATTAAGAAAATGGATCAAGCCCTAGCCACCCTTATCAACAAGAAAAGAGAAAATACCTAAATAAATAAAACCACAAATGAGAGAAGAGAGATCACAATCAACACCAGAAAAATTAGACAATTATAAGGGAATACTATGAAAGATTATATGCTAACATACTGGGAGACCTGGAAGAAATGGACAAATCCCCAGAAATGTGCAAATGAGCAAAATTGAAATAGGAAGAAATAGAAAATGTGAACAGACCCATAACTAGCAAAGGAATTGAATCAGCAAGGCACCTGGGTGCCTCAGTGGTTGAACATGTGCTTTGGCTCAGGTCATGATCCCGGGGTCTTGGGGAATGAAGTCCCACATCAGGCTCCTCACATTGAGCCTCAATTTCCCTGTGTCTATAACTCTGCCTCTCTTTGTCTCTCATGAATACATAAGTAAAGTTGCAGCCACAGTGGAACAGTCTGGAGGGTCCTCGAGAAGTTAAAAATAGGGGATCCCTGGGTGCCGCAGTGGTTTGGCGCCTGCCTTTGGCCCAGGGTGTGATCCTGGAGACCCGGGATTGAATCCCACATCGGGCTCCCAGTGCATGTAGCCTGCTTCTCCCTCTGCCTGTGTCTCTCCCTCTCTCTCTGTGACTATCATAAAAAAATATAAAAGAAGAAGTCAAAAATAGAGCTACCCTATGATTCCAAAATTGCACAGCTAGGTATTTACGCCGAGGATACAAAAGTAGTTTAGTAGATTCGAAGAGGAACACTCAGCCCAGTGTTGGTAGCAGCATTATCAACAACAGTGAAACTGTGTATAGAGCCCAGATGTCCATCGACAGATGAATGGGCAGAGACGATGTGGTAAATATACACACTGCGACATCACTCGGTCATCAGAAGGGATGAAATGAACCCATTTACAATGACGTGGGAGAAGGGGAAGGACTTATGCTCAATGAACTCAGTCAGAGGAAGACATATACCAAATATCATACAATTGCATTCACATGTGAATTTTAAGAAACCAAACAAACTGACAAAGCGGCGGAAGGGGGGATGAGAGAGCAAATAAAAAAACACACTATTAATCCCAGAGAATAAACTAATAAATACCAGAGGAACGTGAGGGGGATGGGGAATCAGGCGATGGGGATAGTGGAGGGCACCTGTGACCAGTACCAGGCATTGTATCCAAGGGATGAATCACTATGTGGTAAACCTGAAACTATATCATACTGTGTTTACAAAGAGGAATTCAAGTAAAACTTTAAAATACTAATTGGTAGTATTGATGAAAAATGTGCGCACAAGAGATAAAATCAGAAAGGCAACTGAAAATCAAATAAAGAGTCTTTAGAGTCACAAATCCCCTCCTTAGCTCAGCTCGGGAGAAGCCTGCCATGTCTATTCTGACCACAACAGAGGTCTGGATTTTGATTCTCTGGGGAAGCCACTGACTTGGTGGAGTCAGGCTATCTTTGAACCCAAAACCTAAATAGAGTACATAAAACTAAACTGCCCAAGATACTAGGAGTCCCAGTGCAGGCACATGCCAAGACCCAAACTCTAACCATAAACAGATATAACCCTAAGCCTACACTTAAGCCCAATGTTAACCTAAACCTTAAACAAGACCTATCACTAATCGAAAACCAAACACAAACCCCAAGACCGAAACACATTCACTGAACCTTCCTGCCAAACCTCACCCTAACTCCTAAACCTATTCTAAACCCTTAACCCTGACCGCTACCTTAAATCTAACCCTAACCCTAACCTCTAAACCTAAACTTAATGTACTCAAATCCTATTCCTGACCTTTACCTGTACCCTAACCCTAACCCTCTAATACTAATCCTATCTCATACCCCAAACTGTGCCCTAACCTGTACCCTAAAACTAAGCCCTAACCCACTCCCTAAATGTATCTCTTACCCTCTTCCAAAACCGTACCCTGACCCTGACCTGTCCCTAACCCTAACACCTAACCAAACATTAACCCTAACCCTAGTTCTAACCCCTATCCTAACCCTAACGCTCGCCCTAATTCTAAACCTAGCCCTAACTATAAACCAACCCCTCACCCTAAACCCTAACCCTAACTCACACCCTAACCCCTAACCCTAACTGCAAACCTAAGCCCAACCCTAACGCTAACCATAACCCTAACCCCAACTCCTAACGTCCATATGTCCTGAAGCCAAAGTGCTGGTCCTGAGGAGGACGGGGTTCCTGTCAGGGTTGACGTGGCCCCACATTTTCCTCAAGCCTCACCATAAGACCTGAGGAGGCTCGGGGCTCCTGTCAGCATGGATGTGGCCCATAATCTTCCCAAACCTTCACAGTGGGTTCTGAGGGGGCTGGAGACTCCTGTCAGTGTGGATGTGGCACCCACATTTTTCTTAGGCCTCACCACAGGCCCTGACAAGGCTGGGGTCTTCTGTCCCCATGGACGCATCCCCATATTTCCCCAAATCTACACTGGGGGTCCTGAGGAAGTCAGCGTCCTGTTGTGTCCATGTGGCCTCAAGTCCTCCCGAAGCGTAACTGAGGTTTCTGAGGAGGCCGGGGCTCCTGTAACCATGAATGCGGCCCCCAGCTTCCAGAAGCCTCAACTTATGTCCTGAGGGGCCTGGGAGCTCCTGCCAGAGTGGACGTGGCACCACATCTTCCTGAAGCCTCTCCGCTGGTCCTGAGGCTGCTCTGGGGCTCCTGTCAGCATGGATGCGGGCCCAAAATTTCCTGAAACCTCCCCGCGGGTCCTGAGGTGGCTCAGGGCTCCTGTCATTGTGGATGTGAGCCCACATCTTCCTGAAGACTCCCCGCAGTTCCTGAGGCAGCCCAGGGGCTCCTGTTAGGGTGGATGCGGGCCCACATCTTCCTAAAGCCTCACCGTGATTCCTGAGGAGACCGGGGCTCCTGTCAGCATGAACGCGACCCAATTTCCCCCTGAAGACTTCCCGCAGGTCCTGTGGAGGCTGCATCTCATCAGCGTAGACACGTCCCCACGTCCCCCTCAGGCCTCCCCAGCACAGGCAGTTAGTGCAGGCAGAGGAGGCCTACTGCACATGCATGCCCCATGGGAGGGGCCTGGGCTCGGGCGCCCCCTGTGGGACACTCAGGCGCTGCAGGAGGCTGTGCAGGAAGCAGCCCGTGCTCCATGGTCCCCACCTGCCTCCTTTCAGGCTCCAGCTGGGGCCTATTAGCTTCAGAAACATCTCACTGAAAAGGAGCCCAACACCCGGCTTCCCCAGAAATATGTAAGGACAAGGAATTGGAGCCCACAGGACGCGAAATGAAATGTGGACCAGACTTTTACCACGTCCTGCAAAACTCACTCAACACTTTTCCACTGTGGGCGGGACCGCGGGTTGGTGTAGCCACCCTGGAAACAGTGTGGAGGCGCCTCAGGAAGTTACAAATAGAGCCGCCCTGCGACCAGCAGGTGAACGGCCTGGAGCTCACTCCGAAGATACAGATGCAGTGAGACGTGGGACAACTGCACCCCAATGTCCACCGCAGCTCGATCCACAGTAGCCACACTGTGGGAGGACCTCGGTGCCCTGAGGCAGATGATGGATTGAGAGGATGGGAGATAGATGATGGTCATAGAGAGAGGAATGGCACTCAGCTATCAAAGAGAAGGAAATTTCCATTTGCAATGATGTGGATAGAACTAAAGGGATCATGTTAACTGAAGTAAGTCACTCGGGAAAGAGAATGACCATGTGGTGTCATTCATAGGTGGAATTAAAGAAGCAAAGCAGATGAACTATTGTGAATGGAAGGAAAGACAAATAAGATCAAAACAGATGCAGGAAACACAGACTCTTAATCATAGGAAACGAACTGAGGGTCACTGGAGGGGTGGGGGCATAACAGGGGAAATAGGAAAGTGCTGCGTCTCATTCTGTCATGCTTCTCCAATACTGATTTGCTGTCCGGAGTTATTTGTTGAGGAGGATGGATGTTATGGTTTTTTTTTTTTCCTATTTCTAAGGTCTGCCACCATGATTTTGATAGGAATGACATTGAAACTGAGGGTGGCTTCAGGAACTGCGGACATTTTCACAAGATGAGGCACCCACCCCACGAGTCCAGGACAGCCTCCCAGAGCCTGGTATGGCTCAGTGCACAAGTCTTGTGCTCCTTTGGCTCCGTCTCATTATTTATTCTCCTTGATGCTCCTGAGAAGGCCTTCACGTCCTTCCTTTCCTTCCTGAGTGTTTATTGTCGGGACACAGCAAGGCTACTCTGCTCTGTAGGGTCAGTTTGTGTCCCGTGACTTTACTGAACTCACTCCTTAGGTCTAACAAGTTTTGGTGGAGGCTCTGGGGTTGCCTGTTTCTAGTTCCGCATCTTCAGCATATAGGGACTTTGTGACGTCCCCCTTCCAGGTGTGGAACCTTTTATTTTTACAGCTTAATGTCATAGAAATCCCCACTATTGAATCAAAACTGAGCCCAGGCCAACGGCAGGAAGCCCCTATTAGAATGAGAACAGAGCTCAGTGCCCTTGAAGGCCCCATATCAAAATGTAAACAGAACTTGAGGAATTGCTCCAGCCCTTCTGGAGGTCCCCGAGACCAGCCCTTAAAACTAAGCTAAAACCCACCTCAGGGTCCAAGTCCCTGCTTCGCTCTGTCAGGTATACTTGGACACAGGCTCGAGGTGGTAAATAAACCCTCGTGTGTTTGCATCACTGTTGGCTTCTCGGAGGTTTCTCGGATTCGCAATCTTGGGCACAACAGTCTGAGATAAAAAAAGAAAACCAAAAGAAGCTCGGACGCAGGTAGAGTGAACGCAGGATTCTGAGAGAAGCGGCGGAGACCCGGGGGCTTGGGGGCTCTTCTGTGGAGGCCCCTGCAGCCTGGGTGGCAGGATGCTCAGCCCCAGAGCCAGAGGACCCAGAGACCCCACCCGCATCCCTCCCATCTGGGCCTGGTCTGAGGGAGCAGCACACTGCCGCCCGCTGGAGACCAGACACGTTGACGCCCACCCCGCCTCTGACCCTGCAGATGCATCTACCAGGTAGATGTGCACCTGAGAATCAGCGCCATGGCCAATCCCCAGACCCCGCACAGACCACTCGCTGCCACCAAGGTGTTGGACCACAGAGGCTGCAGAGGTTCAGCTCTGCTTGGAAAGTAGGGTCCAGCTTCCTTTGTACTTTGTGCTTTATTTTCATTTATTTTCTTTGATTCCTTTTTATTAATTGCTTTATTTTAATTTTTATGTATGTATCTTATATATTTATTATTTTTACTATCATGGTACATTAATTGTGTTTCTTATTTTGGAATTTAGAATCTTTAACAAGCAGGCCAAAATAATCTGGTGTTTTTTAGTTTGGGAGGGCAGTTGTTATTGTTTTTCTTGGTTTTCCTTTTTCTCCCTTCTTTCTTTTCTGGAAAAAATAATGAGATGGTGAAATTCACCTCCAAAAAATAATATAAGGTAGTACTCACAGCCAGGAAGTCCATCAATACAAATATATGATTTCTAACTACAGTTTAAAACAATGATTATAAAGATAGCATCTGGGCTGGAAAAAGAGCACAGAAGAAAACTAGAGAATCCCTTACTGTAGAAATAAAAGAATTAAAATCTAGTCAGGACAACGTTAAAAATGCTATAACTGAGATGCAGTCCCAAGTGGAAGCCTTAAAAACAAGGAAGGTTATGGACCACAAAGGCAGACTTCGGAACTCAGCCACTTATTAAAACAATAACATTCATATCATGGGAGACCCCAAGATTAAGACAGAGGAAAGGTGGGCTTTCTCAGCCATTAGAAACGACAAATACCCACCATTTCCTTCAACGAGGATGGAACAGGAAGGTATTATGCTGAGTGAAGTAAGTCAATCAGAGAAAGACAAATATTGTATGTTCTCAATATAGATAATAGTGAAAGGAATATAAGGGAAGGGAGAAGAAATGTGTGGGAAATATCAGAAAGGGTGACAGAACATAAAGACTCCTAACTCTGGGAAACGAACTAGGAATGATGAAAGGGGAGGAGAGCGGGGGTGGGGGTGAATGTGTGACGGGCACAGAGGGGGGCACTTGACGCAATGAGCACTGGTTGTTATTCTGTATGTTGGCAAACTGAACACCAATAAAAAGTAAATTTATTATTAAGTGAAAGAAAGAAAGAAAGAAAAAAAGAAAGAAAGAAAGAAAGAAAGAAAGAAAGAAAGAAAGAAAGAAAGAAAGAAAGAAAGAGTGGCACCTGTGTAGCTCAGTTAGTTAAGCTTCTGCCTTAGGGTCAGATCATGATCCAGGTCCCAAGGAAGGCTCCCTGTTCAGCAGGGAACCGGCTTCTCCCTCACCCTCTGCCCCTCTAGCACAGGTTTTTCACTCCTCTCTATCTCAAATAAATAAATAGCATCTTTGAAAAATAACAGACAAACCCAGAGGGAAGAGAAATCTCCCATGTAGAAGATTTTCAAACAATATGTGCAGACATTCTACCCTCAAGTTCCTGAGCATAGCTTCCCAATCTTATGTGTGGAATACACATAGTAACTTCCTTCTACAAAATATATTATGAAAAACTTAAAATAATAATGATAATATAATAATAATAAAATAATAATAATAAAGAATCACTTTACTACGGAGAAACCTGAAAAACACTACCTCAGAAAGATGATCAGATCGATACCAAGACTGAGAAATCGTGTTGATAGTATCTATCCTTTACATGATATAATAAAAATGGCAGTATATCTCTGTATATAATCCACAAAAGCAGTTCAATCATGAGATAAACAACAGACATGTCCCAACTGAGGGAAATTTTACAAAATACTCTACTTGTCAAAGTGTTCCAGTTCAACAACAACAAGGAAAGGCTGAAAGACTGTCACAATCCAGAGGAGCCTAAGAAAACATGAGGACAAATGGAGTGTGGTATGAGGGATGGTGATTTAGCAAAAACTAAGGAAATCTGAATAAAGTATGGTCTTTGGTTATTGCGAAAATTTTAATATTGATTCATTAGCTAATATTTGTACCGTACTGATATAAGATATCAATAATTGGAGAAATTGAGTGCAAGTGCATGAGAATTCTCTGTACTATCTTCTCAATTTCCCTATAAATCTTTGTTTTCTTTCTAAGAAATAAGATTTAATTTGAAAATTGACTTAAATGAATCAGGCTCCCGTGTGAAGACATTTTAAGAATCGTTGAATTATCTTTTGCCTTATTCTTAAAAAGTTCCTTCGATGGGAACAAAGTAAGAATTTTATATCAGAAGGAAAGAAAAACACTTATGAACATGCATAATGCCTTCTCAACCTGAAAAGAAGTAAAGGATAATAGCAAAAATCAGATAAAAATACTTCTATTATAATAGACACCATATTGCAAGTGCATTTAAAATTAGTAATGTATAACATTTATTTCCTTGACATTTGACTTCCAAAGAGTTCATAGTGTTTCAGTGTCAGTTGAAACAGGGGAAGAATCTCTGGGAAGAATCCTTCACATAATAATAGGACCATTGGTATTAATGTCTCTCAATTATTTCCAAATCCATAAAGATGCATTTCCTGATGAGTGACTGAGCTGTGAAGAAAGAGATGAGAAACCCTCATCCCTTTGAATTACTTGTGTCAGAATATTTTAACCATAGTATTATGGATAGTAAATTATCCTGGAAACAGGAAATATGTCTCAGAGTGGAATCTGAGCAATCAGATGGGGAGAGAAAAATGCTTTAACTCGCTCCTGAACTTTTAAAGACAAAGGAGAACTTTTCTATGTACAAAGTCAGTTGTCAAGATAGCCTTAGGGAAAAAGAGTCTGCAGCATGGAATCCTGCTGCACAGCTGGGACGCCCATGCCCCATGTCTTCCTGATCTCAAATCCCTGGGCCTGTCCCACAACACAGATAGCCACGCTGAGGTCATTTGCAATTTCTCTCTTAGGAGCTCCAGGGAGGGGTGCATGAGCTAGATAGGATGGGACGGGTTGCGTGGAGGCCGAGAACTTTATGGCCATTCTACTTTAAGTTCAGTATTAGCACTCATCCAGCAATCCCAGGCCCCTGTGAAGAAGAGCTGAAATTAAAAAAAAAAAAAGAACAGCTGAAATTTGCATTACTTCAGTTACTGTAAAAAAACAAAGTTTACAGCTTAATGTCTTAGAAAGCCCCACAATAGAATAAAAACTGAGCCTAAGCAAAGGGCTGGAAACCCCAAGTAGAATGAGAAGAGAGGGATCCCTGGGTGGCGCAGTGGTTTGGCGCCTGCCTTTGGCCCAGGGCGCGATCCTGGAGACCCGGGATCGAATCCCACGTCGGGCTCCCGGTGCATGGAGCCTGCTTCTCCCTCTGCCTATGTCTCTGCCTCTCTCTCTCTCTCTCT
Source organism: Canis lupus dingo (assembly GCF_003254725.2). Lineage (NCBI taxonomy): Eukaryota > Metazoa > Chordata > Mammalia > Carnivora > Canidae > Canis > Canis lupus. The sequence continues at coordinate 211,907 of NW_026019496.1, read as the reverse complement.
GTGACTATCATAAATAAATAAAAATTAAAAAAAAAAGATTTAGAATGAGAAGAGAGCTCAATGCCCTTGAAGGCCGCATATCAAAATGTAAACAGAACTTGAGGAATTCCTCCAGCCCTTCTGGAGGTCCCCAAGACCAGCCCTTAAATCTAATCTAAAACCCTCCTCAGGGTCCAAGTCCCTGTTCCACTGTGTGGCCTATACTTGAACCCATGCTCGAGTTTGTAAAACAACCCTCGTATGTTTGCATCGGTGTCGGCTCCTTAGTGGTTTCTCGGATTCGCCATCTTGGGCACAACACCCCCATGACCCCTCCCCACCTGGACTGACCCCCTGTCCCCTCCCACCCATGCTGACCCTCAGTCACCTCCCTGCCCACAACAGCTGGGCACAGGCCCTCACACAGTTCCACAGGCACGGTGGGCACTCCTGCTGTCCCCAGCCTCCCAGGGGAAGGAAGGAGGTTTTGGCAGGACACACTCCCATGGTGGCCCCAGGGCTCCCTGCCCAGGAGAGCACCTGGTGACAGGTCGGGGTCTGTGTCCCTGACGCCAGCTCCTCCACCCGGTTTTCCCACAGGAAATGAAGGAGGAGGCCCTGGTCTCCTCCAGGGACATCACGCAGGTGGACCTGGATGTCAACAGGACGTTCAGCAGTCACATCATATTTTGGGACTACTACGGGGTAGGGTGAGGTTGAGGGGCCAGGGGGGATCAGGACCCAGGGGAGAACCGGGTCATTCCGGGTAGGGAAAATGGGACTTCTGAGGCGGGGTGCAGAACGGCAGCCAACAACAAATCGCTCCATAGTAGGGTGTTGGGGATGACCTCTGTGCCCCCACACCCAGGGCCTTGGGGATGAGGAGGCCACTAGGATGGGACCTCCAGGGGTTGCCATGGGAGCTGAACCCCAAAGGGGTGAGGGACGACCCTCTGAGAAGCAGGGGATGGGGTGGGGACATGGGGGGAAGGAACCGAACCTGGGTGCCAGGCAGAATGGCCACGGCGGGAGCAGGACACACTTCGATCCCATGAGGGTCGAACGGGTCAGAGTGACACCCACTCTCGGTGCTTTACATGTTTCTAAGTTCTATGCATTTAATTTGAGACAATTTGCAATTTGAAAACACACATAGTATGATGAACACCAGATAATGCCCTGGTCCAGCCAGGGCCATTCAGTGACCACACCCAGCCCCAGGGGCAGGTGTCACAGCAAACTCCAGACTGGAGTCTCCTTAAGTGTAGACGTCTCCTTGTGCATCTTGGAGGAAGGGGATGCCCTGTGTCCGCAGGCCCCCCACGACATCTCCCTCATTCCCCACTGCCACTCCATCCACCTACATCATCATCCTCAATGGCATCCCACCTACACCATCCCCCTCAAACCCACACAGCCCCACATAATCCCCACCCACTCTATACCGCAACACCATCCCCCCTACACCATCCCCCACACTCCACCACCATCATACCCCTGCCCCCACACCATCCACCCCCACACCATCAGCGCCCAGCAAGGACCCGGTGCAGGTGCACCCTGTGGGACATGCTCAGCCTCCCAGGGTTTCTCTGGATACCCTACTCCCTTCAGAAGCCCGGGTGTCCCATAGAGTACCCAGGAGTTGCAGGGAGGAGGGAAGACAAGGAGCCCCAGACAGGGTTTGTGCAGGTGAGTGGTGCAGAGGAAGCACTGTGCCCTGCCTCCGCCCACTGGCCGTCCTGGAGGGAAGCACACCCTGCACAGGACACCAGCCCCTAACCCAGGGGGATCAGGACTGGCCTGGCCCGGGGCTCTGTGAGGGTGGGTGTGATTTGAGCCCCTGCCCCAGGCCCAACAAAAAGACTAATGGGATCCAGCCCCCCATAGCCCTGTCCAGGCCTGGATTCTGGCCCCACGCTGAGCGAGCCCTCTCACAGCTTTATGTGGCCTCCTGGGCCCTTGGTGTGCCCCACAGATCCAGGTCACTGACCTAAAGCAGCCCTGGGGATCCCGGGACACCAAAGGTTGGGGAGAACAGAGGTAGGCTGGTGGACCCCACCCACACCCACACCAGGAGGCAGGTTCTTCCAGTTGCTGGGGCCCTAGGGGCCCCAAGGCTAGGGTCCAGCTGCCCTGCAGGGATCCAGCTAGGAACCCATGAGCTACAGGTCAAGGTCAGCTCTGCTGTCCTCAGAACCATCTCTAAGGCTGAAACCTCAGGACACACGCTCCCACCCGGAGTCCACACATGTTCCCAGGTGGGGGACTCCAGCACTCGCATCGCCACCCATGTGATTCTTGCCCTCTCCTAAAGGACAGAATGGTCTCCCTCCCCAGGGGAAGGCACACACCCTGGGCTCTGAGCCCATTTGCTGTAGAATGTCAATAAAGTGTTGTGATGTGAAAATGCACAGCCAGCCTGTTTCTGTGTCTCCCAGAACTCTGTGCACGGGGCATGGAGAGACCCACAGAGAGGAGGAGGGGGCAACACCCAGGCCCCAAATAGCCCCTGCATGGGCACTGTAAAGCACACACAGTTGACGTACCCACGTGCCTTCCAGGGGAGGCCAGACACCAGGGTCATGACCCCACAGACTATACTGGGACTCAGCCTGTGCCCCATGGGCCAGGAGGGCCTGGGACAGAGTGACAGCCACGGAGCCTCAGGTCACCAGGGTCTGTGTAAAGCGACCTGGGAGGTCTGTGCTCCCTCTGTCAAGGGGCCCGGGGCTGGCTGGTTTCTGGGGCACTTCCTGCCGTCCCCGCATCTCTGTGCCTGTGTGCCTGGGGAACAGAGGGCCTGCGGGGCGGTCAGTGGCACCCAGGAAGGGATGTCAGGACAGCAGGCCCTTGTGTTGTGCCCAAGATTGCAAATCCAAGAAACCATTGATGAGCCAACACCGATGAAAACTCCCGAGGATATCTTTACAAGCTGGAGCTTGAGTGGAAGTGCACCCGACACAGCAGAGCAGGGATTTAGACCCTGAGACTAAGAGGTGTAGCAGCTTTATAGGGGCCAGTGGCCCTTGGGATACACAGAAAGTTGCACAGTCATGTCGGTCCACACGCAGGTGGCCAATTGAATTACACCTTACCTTATGGGATCCACTTGACCTGGCATATTACTTTGGTCTGAAACAGTCCGCAGTTTTGGTGGGCACAAAGCAGGGTTACATTCTTATGAGCAGATTTCTGATTAGGGTGTGCCCAGTGGCTTGACTGGGTTGGGGCAGTGCCTTAAGCCATAAGCAGGTCATGTGGAGTCATAGAGGAGGTGCCGGGTGTAGTACAAAATAGAATCAGTCCTGCTCTGCTTGTCCAGGGCTAGGGGATTTTTGTTAAATTTCCTGGGTCCCACACTTGCTGCTCACGCACCTGGGCCACCCTCACCAGGTGGACTCACTGTGCACACCTTGTGGTGCTGGATCTCTCAAACCAGCGTGTAGAGGGCACCCTCCTCACCCTAGTGAGTAGGGGCTGGGTGAGCATGGGGCTCGGCATGAAGGCCAGGCAGCACAGGGTACAGAGGAACCACAGCCCCATCACCACCCCTACTCCAGCCCCATGGCTCCCCATAATGGGCACCTGGCTCCTCTGACATCCCCCCAGGGTGGCCCCGACATCTGGCTCCCTGCTGGAGAGGCATCGGGGAGAAGAGAAGCAGCCGGGGCACAGTGGGACCCACTGCCGGACATAGGAATGTGGCGGAGCTGGACCTTCCAGCTCAGCTGACCCTCCAGTGGAAAGTCACTGCACGAGCGAGCCTTGGGTCAGGCAGGAGAGCCCAGCTAGCCGCCCAGTGCCAGCACCAGAAAAGATGTTGTGCCAACCATGTCGGTGTTTGGGTTACCCAGCCAGAGGATCAGATAGCTGCACGTGATAGCTGCATGTAATAGACACACACACACACCAAAACCAACAAAAGTCGGAATCCCCCAATGTTGTCAAACAGCAGTTGGATGCTTACATACACGACAGTGTGATCCCCAATAGGATACATGGAAGACGCTATAAGCCATAATTGCAGAGGTGCTGGAGGCACGGAGATGTGCCTGCTGGGTTCCAAAAAGGAGTGCAGAGGGGCAGGAAGCATCCTACGGAGGGGGGGGCATGATGAGCATGTGCTTTGGCTAAGGTCATGATCCCGGGGTCCTGGGGAATCATGTCCCACATCAGGCTCCCTGCATGGAGCCTCATTTTCCCTCTGCCTATACCTCTGCCTCTCTGTGTCTCTCCTGAATACATAAATAAAATCTTTTTTTTTAAAGTTTTTTTATTTATTATTTATGATAGTCACACAGAGAGAGAGAGAGAGAGGCAGAGGCACAGGCAGAGGGAGAAGCAGGCTCCATGCACCGGGAGCCCGATGTGGGACTCGATCCCGGGTCTCCAGGATCATGCCCTGGGCCAAAGGCAGGTGCCAAACCGCTGCACCATCCAGGGATCCCTACATAAATAAAATCTTTAAAAAAGAAAAAAGATAAAAAGATGAGAAAGGACCCAAATAAAATCACAAATGAGAAAAGAGAAATAACAACCAACACTACAGAAATACAAATGATAATAAGAGAATATGATGAAAAATTCTATGCCAGAAACCTAGAACCTGGAAGAAATTGATCAATTCCTAAATATATATATATATATATATATATATACACACACACACACACACACACAAATGAAAAATGAAGAAATAAGAAATTTGAACAGACAGTTAACCAGCAAAGAAATTGAATCAGCAATCAGGGATCTCCCAACAGGAGACACTTAGATCAATAGAACAGAATAGAAAGCTAAAACAAGATACAAACATGTATCTATTTTCCAAAAATGGACAACAAGGCAGGAAGGAATATCCAATGGCACAAAGACAGTCTCTTCAACAAACCCTAACCCTGACCCCAGGATAAGAACAAATGGTGTTGGGAAAACCAGGCAGCCACATGCAGAAGAATGAAACTGGACCACTTTCTTACACCATATATATAAAAAATAAATTCAAAATGGATGAAAGACCTAAATGTGAGACCTGAAACTATACAAAGAAGAAAAGATAGGCAGCAATGTCTTTGACATTGGCCATTGGATCTTCTTTCTAGATATGCCTCTGAGTTGAGGGAAACAAAAGCAAACATCCTATTGCGACTTCATCAAATTGAAAAGCTTCTGCAAAGTGAAGAAAACAACCAACGCTAAAAGGCAACATACAGGAGGAGGGGCAAGATGACGGAAGAGTAGGGTCCCCAAGTCACCTATCCCCACCAAATTACCTAGATAACCTTCACGTCATCCTGAAAATCTACAAATTCGGCCTGAGATTTAACCAGAGACCAGATCTAATGCTACAGTGAGAAAAGTTTGTGCAACTATCAAGGTAGGAAAATGGGAAAAAGAAATAAAGAAACAAAAGACATCCAAGGGGGACAGGCCCCACGAGGAGCTGAGCTAAGGCCAGGCCGTGTGCCCCCGGGTCAGGAGAGCTCTGTCCCAGAGAATCAGGAACTGCACCAATCTTCCAGGGTGGAATGGGCCTGCAGGGATTCGGAGCAGGACCCCAGGAGGGCGGGGATACCCTCGGGCTCCATGGGACACTAACAGACACCTGCACTCCCAAGAGAGTGCATCGAGCTCCTGAAGGGCTGCAGGGCACATGCATTGACCCAGGAGCAGCTCTGAGGGCCTTGGGTGGTGGCTCTCTGTGGAGAGGGCTGCGGGTCCCTGGGAGCAGCTAGATGGCGGTGCCTAGGGCAGAGGAAGAGGCTCCGTGTGGAGGGGGCTGCGCGGCTCCAGGAGCAGCTCATAGGGGCTGGGGCGGCGGCTTTGTGGAGAGGCGGCTGCGCAGCTGGGAGCGAGAATCCAACAGCAAAGGCCCCAGAGCATGGGCTCCCGGGACACAGCCCACGATTCGGCCTCCCCCGGGACAGGCAGAGGCCTGGAGGGCCCAGGACAGCAAGGACGCACCTGCCTAGAGCTGAGCAGATCAGCAGCCCCACACCGGAGGCTCCAGGCCCTGCAGATGGACTGCTCCGGAGTTATGGCGGGGGCTGAATACAAGTTTTCAGATCTGGCCGCTGCCACTGGGGTTGTTCCTCCTTGGGTGTCACGGGGTAAACAAGCCCCACTGAGCGCTTCACCAGGCAGGGAGAGAGGAGCTCCCCCAAGGGCTAACACCTGAAAATCAGCACAATATGACCCTCCCCCACAATACCAACTAAACAGACAAGTTCCAGGGGAAGTCAAGGGACTTAAAGTATACAGAATCAGAAGATACTCCCCCATGTTTTTTTTTTATTTCTGATTGCTTCCCCACCATTTCCCCCCCCTTTCTTTCTTTTTCTTTCTCATTTTATTCTCTTTTTGCTTTTTTTCCTCCTTTTTCCTTTTCTTTTCCTCTTCTCTTTCCTTCTTTCTCTCCTCTCTTTTTCTCCTTTTCCCAATACAACTTCTTTTTGGCCCCTCTGCACTGAGCAAAGTGACTAGAAGGAAAACATCACTTCAAAAGAAAAAAACAGTCCGCTCTCCCACAGAGTTACAAATCTGGATTACAATTCAATGTCAGAACACCAATTCAGAAGCACTATTATACAGCTACTGGTGGCTCTAGAAAAAAACATAAAGGACTCAAGAGACTTCATGACTGCAGAATTTAGATCCAATCAGGCCGAAATTAAAATCAATTGAATGAGATGCAATCCAAACTAGAAGTCCTAATGACCAGGGTTAATGAGGTGGAAGAACGAGTGAGTGACATAGAAGACAAGTTGATGGCAAAGAGGGAAACTGAGGAAAACAGAGACAGACAACTAAAAGACCAGGAAGACAGATTAAGGGGAAATAAACGACAGCCTGAGGAAGAAAAACCTATGTGAAATTGGGGTTCCCAAGGGTGCCGAAATGGACAGAGGGCCAGAATATGTATTGGTACAAATCATAGCTGAAAATTTTCCTAATCTGGGAAGGGAAACAGGCATTCAGATCCAGGAAATAGGAGATCTCCCCCGAAATCAATAAAACCCATCCAACACCTCGACATTTAATAGTGAAGCTTGCAAATTCCAAAGGTAAAGAGAAGATCCTTAAAGCAGCAAGAGACAGGAAAATCCTGACCTTTATGGGGAGGAGCATAAGGGTAACAGCAGACCTCTCCACAGAGACCATGCACGCCAGAAATGGCTGGCAGGATATATTCAGGGTCCTCAATGAGAAGAACATGCAACCAAGAATACTTTATCCAGCAAGGCTCTCATTCAAAATGGAAGGAGAGATAAAGAGCTTTCAAGACAGGCAGGAACTGAAAGAATATGTGACCTCCAAACCAGCTCTGCAAGAAATTTTAAGGGGGACTCTTAAAATTCCCCTTTAAGAAGAAGTTCAGTGGAACAATCCACAAAAACAAGGACTGAATAGATATCATGATGACACCAAACTCATATCTGTCGATAGTAACTCTGAACGTGAACAGGCTTAATGACCCCATCAAAGGTGCAGGGTTTCAAACTGGATAAAAAAGCAGGACCCATCTATTTGCTGTCTACAAGAGACTCATATTAGACAGAAGGACATGTACAATCTGAGAATAATGGGTTGGCGAACCATTTACCATTCAAATGGTCCTCAAAAGAAAGCAGGGGTAGCCATCCTTATATCAGGTAAACTAAAATTTACCCCGAAGATTGTAGTGAGAGATGAAGACGGACACTAAATCATACTTAAAGGATCTATCCAACAAGATGACTTAACAATCCTCAATATATATGCCCCGAATGTGGGAGCTGCCAAATATTTAAACCAATTAATAACCAAAGTGAAGAAATACTTAGAGAATAATTATCTTATACTTGGTGACTTCAATCTAGCTCTTTCTACCCTCGATAGGTCTTCTAAGCACAACATCTCCAAAGAAACGAGAGCTTTAAATGATACACTGGAGCAGATAGATTTCACAGAAATCTATAGAACTTTACATCCAAACTGAACTGAATAAACGTTCTTCTCAAGTGCACATGGAACTTTCTCCAGAATCGACCACATACTGGGTCACAAATCGCATCTGAACTGATACCAAAAGATTCAGATCGTCCCCTGCATATTCTCAGACCATATGCCTTGAAATTAGAACTAAATCACAACAAGAAGTTTGGAAGGACTTCAAACACGTGGAGGTTAAGGACCATCCTGCTAAAAGATGAAAGGGTCAACCAGGAAATTGAGCAACAATTAAAAAGTTTCATTGAAACTAATGAGAATGAAGATACAACCGTTCAAAATCTTTGGGATGCAGCAAAAGCAGTCCTAAGGGGGAAATACATCACAATACAAGCATCCATTCAAAAACTGGAAAGAATGGAAATACAAAAGCTAACCTTACTCATAAGGCAGCTAGAGAAAAAAACAGCAGATAGATCCTACACCCAAAAGAATAAGAGAGTTAATTAAATTCGAGCAGACCTCAAAGGAAATCGAGACCAGAAGAAATGTGGAACAGATCAACAAAACCAGGAGTTGGTTCTATGAAAGAATTAATACCATACATAAACCATTAGCCAGTCTTATTAAAAAGAAGAGAGAGAAGACTCAAATTAATAAAATCATGAATGAGAAAGGAGAGATCACTACCAACACCAAGGAAATACAAACGATTTTAAAAACATATTATGAACAGCTATACGGAAATAAATTACACAATGTAGAAGAAATGGACGCATTCCTGAAAGCCACAAACTACCAAAACTGGAACAGGAAGACATAGAAAACCTAAACAGGCCAATAACCAGGGAGGTAATTGAAGCAGTCATCCAAAACCTCCCAAGACACAAAAGTCCAGGGCCAGATGGCTTCCCAGGGGAATTCTATCAAACGTTTAAGGAAGAAACCATACCTATCCTACTAAAGCTGTTTGGAAAGATAGAAAGAGATGGAGTACTTCCAAATTCGTTCTATGAGGCCAGCATCACCTTAATTCCAAAACCAGACAAAGACCCCACCAAAAAGGAGAATACAGACCAATATCCCTGATGAACATGGATGCAAAAATTCTCAACAAGATACTAGCCAATAGGATCCAACAATACATTAAGAAAATTATTCACCATGACCAAGTAGGACTTATCCCTGGGACACAAGGCTGGTTCAACACTTGTAAAACAATCAATGTGATTCATCATATCAGCAAGAGAAAAACCAGAAGCATATGATCCTCTCATTAGATGCAGAGAAAGCATTTGACAAAATACAGCATCCATTCCTGATCAAAACACTTCAGAGCGTAGGGATAGAGGGAACAATCCTCGACATCATTAAAAGCCATCTACGAAAAGCCCACAGCAAATATCATTCTCAATGGGGAAGCACTGGGAGCCTTTCCCCTAAGATCAGGAACAAGACAGGATGTCCACTCTCACCACTGCTATTCAACATAGTACTGGAAGTCCTAGTCCTCAGCAATCAGACAACAAAAAGACATTAAAGGCATTCAAATTGGCCAAAAAGTAGTCAAACTCTCCCTCTTCACCGATGACATGATACTCTACCTAGAAAACCCAAAAGCCTCCACCCCAGATTGCTAGAACTCATACAGCAATTTGGTAGCCTTGCAGGATACAAAATCAATGCCCAGAAATCAATGGCATTTCTATACACTAACAATGAGGCTGAAGAAAGAGAAATTAAGGAGTCAATCTCATTTACAATTGCACCCAAAAGCATAAGATACCTAGGAATAAACCTAACCAAGGAGGTAAATGATCTAACCATAAAAACTATAGAAAACTTCTGAAAGAAATTGAGGAAGACACCAAGAGATGGAAAAATATTCCATGCTCATGGATTGGCAGAATTAATATTGTGAAAATGTCAATGTTACCCAGGCAATGTTCACGTTTAATGCAATCCCTATCAAAAGTACCATGGACTTTCTTCAGAGAGTTAGAACAAATTATTTTAAGATTTGTGTGGAACAGAAAAGACCCCGAATAGCCAGGGGAATTTTAAAAAAGAAAACCATATCTGGGGGCATCACAATGCCAGATTTCAGGTTGTACAACAAAGCTGTGTTCACCAAGACAGTGTGGTACTGGCACAAAATTAGACACATAGATCAATAGAACAGAATAGAGAACCCAGAAGTGGACCCCGAATTTTATGGTCAACTCATATTTGATAAAGGAGGAAAGACTATCCATTGGAAGAAAGACAGTCTCTTCAATAAATGGTGCTGGGAAAATGGATATCCACATGCAGAAGGATGAAACTAGACCACTCTCTTTCACCATACACAAAGATAAACTCAAAATGGATAAAAGATCTAAATGTGAGACAAGAGTCCATCAAAATCCTAGAGGAGAACACAGGCAACACCCTTTTTGAACTCGGCCTCAGTAACTTCTTGCAAGATACATCCACAAAGGCAAAAGAAACAAAAGCAAAAATGAGCTATTGTGACTTCATCAAGATAAGAAGCTTTTGCACAGCAAAGGATACAGTCAACAAAACTAAAAGACAACCTACAGAATGGGAGAAGTTATTTGCAAATGACGTATGAGATAAAGGGCTAGTTTCCAAGATCTATAAAGAACTTATTAAACTCAACACCAAAGAAACAAACAATTCAATCATGAAATGGGCAAAAGGCATGAAGAGAAATCTCACAGAGGAAGACATTGACATGGCCAACATGCACATGAAAAAATGCTCTGCATCACTTGCCATCAGGGAAATACAAACCAAAACCACAATGAGATACCACCTCACACAGGTGAGCATGGGGAAAATTAACAAGGCAGGAAACCACAAATGTTGGAGAGGATGCGGAGAAAAGGGAACCCTCTTACACTGTTGGTGGGAATGTGATCTGGTGCAGCCACTCTGGAAAACTGTGTGGAGGTTCCTCAAAGAGTTAAAAATAGACCTGCCCTACGACCCAGCAATTGCACAGTTGGGGATTTACCTCAAAGATTGAGATGCAATGAAACGCCGGGACACCTGCACCCTGATGTTTATAGCAGCAATGTCCACAATAGCCAAAATGTGGAAGGAGGCTTGGTGTCCATCGAAAGATGAATGGATAAAGATGATGTGGTTTATGTATACAATGGAATATTACTCAGCCATTAAAAACGACAAATACCCACCATTTGCTTCAACGTGGATGAAACTGGAGGGTATTACACTGAGTGAAGTATGTCAATCAGAGAAGGACAAATAGTGTATGTTCTCATTCATTTGGGGAATATAAATAATAGTGAAAGGGAATATAAGGGAATGGAGAAGAATTGTGTGGGAAATATCAGAATTGGAGACAGAACATAAAGACATCTAACTCTGGGAAACGAACTAGGGGTGGTAGAAGGGTAGGAGGGTGGGTGGTGGGGAGAATGGTGATGGACACTGAGGGGGGCACTTGATGGGATGAGCACTGGGTGTTCTTATGTATGTTGGTAAATTGAACACAAATAAAAAATTAATTTATTAAAAAAAGATTCATGGAAACTAATGAGAATGAAGATACAACTGTTCAAAATCTTTGGGATGCAGCACAAGCAGTCCTACGGGGGAAATACATCACAATAGAAGCCTCCATTGAAAAACTGTAAAGAACTCGAATACAAAGGTAACCTTACACATAAACTAGCTAGGGAAAAAAACAGCAGATAAATCCTACACCCAGCAGAGGAAGAGAGTTATTTAAGATTCGAGCAGAACTCAATGAAATCGAGACCAGAAGAACTGTAGAACAGATCGACAAAACCAGGAGTTGCTTCTTTGAAAAGAATAAGATACATAAACCATTAGCCAGTCTTATTAAAAAGAAGAGAGAGAAGACTCAAATTAATAAAATCATGAATGAGAAAGGAGAGATCACTACCAACACCAAGGAAATACAAACGATTTTAAAAACATATTATGAACAGCCATACGCCAATAAATTAGGCAATCTAGAAGGAATGGACGCATTCCTGGAAAGCCACAAACTACCAAAACTGGAACAGGAAGAAATAGAAAACCTGAACAGGCCAATAAGAAGAGAGGAAATTCAAGCAGTCATCCAAAACCTCCCAAGACACAAAAGACCAGGGCCAGATGGCTTCCCAGGGGAATTCTATCAAACGTTTAAAGAAGAAACCATACCTCTCCTACTAAAGCTGTTTGGAAAGATAGAAAGAGATGGAGTACTTCCAAATTCGTTCCATGAGGCCAGCATCACCTTAATTCCAAAACCAGACAAAGACCCCACCAAAAAGGAGAATACAGACCAATATCCCTGATGAACATGGATGCAAAAATTCTCAACAAGATACTAGCCAATAGGAGCCAACAGTACATTAAGAAAATTATTCACCATGACCAAGTAGGATTTATCCCAGGGACACAAGGCTGATTCAACACTCGTCAAACAAACAATGTGATTCATCATATCAGCAAGAGAAAAACCAAGAAGCATATGATCCTCTCATTAGATGCAGAGAAAGCATTTGACAAAATAGAGCATTCATTGCTGATCGAAACCCTTCAGAGCATAGGGATAGCGGGAACATTCCTCGACATCTTAAAAGCCATCTACGAAAAGCCCACAACAAATATCATTCTCAATGGGGAAGCACTGGGAGCCTTTCCCCTAAGATAAGGAACAAGACAAGGATGTCCACTCTCACCACTCCTATTCAAAATAGTACTGGAAGTCCTAGTCTCAGCAATCAGACAAAAAAGACATTAAAGGCATTCAAATTGGCCAAAAAGTAGTCAAACTCTCCCTCTTCACCGATGACATGATACTCTACCTAGAAAACCCAAAAGCCTCCATGCCAAGATTGCTAGAACTCATACAGCAATTTGGTAGCATTGCAGGATACAAAATAAATGCCCAGAAATCAATGGCATTTCTATACACTAACAATGAGTCTGAAGAAAGAGAAATTAAGGAGTCAATCTCATTTACAATTGCACCCAAAAGCATAAGATACCTAGGAATAAACCTAACCAAGGAGGTAAAGATCGAAACCATAAACACTATAGAACGCTTCTGAAAGAAATTGAGGAAGACACAAAGAGTTGGAAATATATACCATGCTCATGGATTGGCAGAATTAATATTGTGAAAATGTCGTGTTACGCAGGGCAATGTACACGTTTAATGCAATCCCTATCAAAATACTATGGACTTTCTTCGGAGAGTTAGAACAAATTATTTCAAGATTTGTGTGGAATTAGAAGAAGACCCCGAATAGCCAGGGGAATTTTAAAAAAGAAAACCATATCTGGGGGCATCACAATGCCAGATTTCAGGGTGTACTACAAAACTGTGGTCATCAGGGCAGTGTGGAACTGGCACAAAAACAGACACATAGATCAATGGAACAGAATAGAGAACCCAGAAGTGGACCTTGAACTTTATGGTCAACTAATATTCGATAAAAGAGGAAAGACTATGCATTGGAAGAAAGACAATCTCTTCAATAGATGGTGGTAGGAAAATTGGACATCCACATGCAGAAGAATGAAACTAGACCACTCTCTTTCACCATACACAAAGATAAACTCAAAATGGATGAAAGATCTAAATGTGAGACAAGAGTCCATCAAAATCCTAGAGGAGAACACAGGCAACACCCTTTTTGAACTCGGCCTCAGTAAATTCTTGCAAGATTCATCCACAAAGGCAAAAGAAACAAAAGCAAAAATGAACTATTGTGACTTCATCAAGATAAGAAGCTTTTGCACAGCATAAATACAGTCAACAAAACTAAAAGACAACCTACAGAATGGGAGAAGATATTTGCAAATGACGTATCAGATAAAGGGCTAGTTTCCTAGATCTATAAAAAATTCTTAAAATCAACACCAAAGAAACAAACAATCCAATCATGAAATGGGCAAAAGACATGAACAGAAATCTCACAGACGAAGACATAGACATGGCCAACATGCACATGAGAAAATGCTGTGCATCACTTGCCTCAGGGAAATACAAATCAAAACTACAATGAGATACCACCTCACACCAGTGAGCATGGGGAAAATTAACAAGGCAGGAAACCACAAATGTTGGAGAGGATGCAGGAGAAAAGGGAACCTTCTTACACTGTTGGTAGGAATGTGATCTGGTGCAGCCACTCTGGAAAACTGTGTGGAGGTTCCTCAAAGAGTTAAAAATAGACCTGCCCTATGACCCAGCAATTGCACTCTTGGGGATTTACCCAAAATATTCAGATGCAATGAAATGCCGGGACACCTGCACCCCGATGTTTTTAGCAAGAATGTCCATAATACCGAAACTGTGGACGGAGCCATGGTGTCCATCGAAAGATGAATGGATAAAGAAGATGTGGTTTTTGTATACAATGGAATATTACTCAGCCATTAGAAACGACAAATACCCACCATTTGCTTCTATGTGGATGGAACTGGAGGGTATTATGCTAAGTGAAGTAAGTCAATCGGAGAAGGACAAACGTATGTTCTCATTCAATTAGTTAATATAAATAACAGTGAATGGGAATATAAGGGAATGGAGAAGAAACGTGTGGGAAATATCAGAAAGGGAGACAGAACATAAAGACTCCTAACTCTGAAAAAGGAACAAGGGATGCTGGAAGGGGAGGAGGGCGGGGGGTGCGGGTGAATGGGTGAAGGGCACTGAGGGGGTCCCTTGCCGGATGAGCACTGGGTGTTATTCTGTTGTTGGTAAATTGAAGAACAATAAAAAATAAATTTATTTTTAAAAAGTTAAAAAAAAGTTCAAACAACTAAATACTTATGCTGCCAACATGGGAGTACAGTAAATATAGAAACCAATTAACAACAAATGTACAGGAACTCACTGATAATAATACAATGACAGGGGATTTTAACACCTACTCACTTATGGCAATGGGACCGATCGTCTAGCAGAAAATCAACAGGGGAACAATAGCCTTGACACACTGGACCACAGGGACTCAACAGATATAGTCTGAACATTTCTTCATAAAGCAGAATACACATTCCTTTCAAGTGCACATGGGACATTCTCCAGAACAGATCATATCATGGCCCACAAATCAGCCCTCAACAGGTACAACAGGTACAAGAAGGTTGATATCACACCCTGTACATTTTCAGACCATGACTCTATGAAACTCGAAGTCGACAGTAAGAAAAAAAATTGGACAGACCAAAAATACGTGGAGATTATGAACATCCTACTAGAGAATGAATGGAGCAACCAGGAAATTAAAGATCAAATTTAAAACAAATGAAAATGAAAACGTTTCTCCAAACCTCTGGGATGTTGCAAAGGCAATCCTAAGAGGGAAGTACATAGCAATACAGGCCTATCTCAAGAAACAAGAAGTCTCCAATACACAACCTAACCCTACGCCCAATAGGCTGGAAAAGGAATAGCAAACAAAGCCTAAAGCCTACAGAAGAAGGGAAAAAATAAAGATGAGAGAAGAAATAACAATGCAGAAAAAAACAAAACAGTAGAATGGAATAATGAAACTAAGAGCTGGTTCTTCAAAATAATTAATAAAATGGATCAAGCCTTAGCCAGCCTTATCAACGAGAAAAAAGACCTAAATAAATAAAATCACAAATGAGAGAAGAGAGATCACAATCAACACCAGAAAAATTAGACAATTATAAGGGAATACTATGAAAGATGATATGCTAACAAACTGGGAGTCCTGGAAGAAATGGACAAATCCCTAGAAATGTGCAAACGAGCAAAACTGAAATAGGAAAAAATAGAAAATATGAACACACCCATAACTAGCAAATAAATTGAATCAGCAAGGCACCTGGGTGCCTCAGTGTTTGAGCATCTGCTTTGGCTCATGTCATGATCCTGGGGGAATCACGTCCCACATCAGGCTCCCCGCATGGTGCCTCATTTTCCCTCTGCCTATAACTCTGACTCTCTGTGTCTCTCATGAATACATAAATAAAGGTGCAGCCACTGTGGAAAACAGCATGGAGGGTCCTCGAGAAGTTAAAAATAGGGGATCCCTGGGTGCGCAGTGGTTTGGCGCCTGCCTTTAGCCCAGGGCCTGATCCTGGAGACCCGGGATCGAATCCCACGTCGGGCTCCCGGGGCATGTAGCCTGCTTCTCCCTCTGCCTGTGTCTCTGCCTCTCCTTCTGTGACTATCATAAAAAAATTTTTTTAAAAAGAAGTTAAAAATAGAGCTACCCTACGATTCCAAAATTGCACAGCTAGGTATTTACCCCGAGGATACAAAAGTAGTTTAGTAGATTTGAAGAGGAACACGCAGCCAAGTGTTGGTAGAAGCATTATCAACAACAGCAAAACTGTGTATACACCCCAGATGTCCATCGACAGATGAATGGGCAGAGACGATGTGGTAAATATACACACTGCGACATCACTCGGTCATCAGGAAGGATGAAATGAAGCCATTTACAATGACGTGCGAGAAGTGGAAGAGACTTATGCTAAATGAACTCAGTCAGAGAAAGACAGATACCAAATACCATACAATTGCATTCACATGTGAATTTTAAGAAACTTATTAAACTCAACACCAAAGAAACAAACAATCCAATCATGAAATGGGCAAAAGACATGAACAGAAATCTCACAGAGGAAGACATAGACATGGCCAACATGCATATGAGAAAATGCTCTGCATCACTTGCCATCAGGGAAATACAAATCAAAACCACAATGAGATACCACCTCACACCAGTGAGAATGGGGAAAATAACAAGGCAGGAAACAACAAATGTTGGAGAGGATGCGGAGAAAAGGGAACCCTCATACACTGTTGGTGGGAATGTGAACTGGTGCAGCCACTCTGGAAAACTGTGTGGAGGTTCCTCAAACAGTTAAAAATAGACCTGCCCTACAACCCAGCAATTGCACTGTTGGGGATTTACCCCAAAGATACAAATGCAATGAAACGCCGGGACACCTGCACCCCGATGTTTATAACAGCAATGGCCACGATAGCCAAACTGTGGAAGGAGCCTCGGTGTCCAACGAAAGATGAATGGATAAAGAAGATGTGGTTTATGTATACAATGGAATATTACTCAGCTATTAGAAATGACAAATACCCACCATTTGCTTCAACGTGGATGGAACTGGAGGGGATTATGCTGAGTGAAGTAAGTCAGTCGGAGAAGGACAAACATTATATGTTCTCATTCATTTGGGGAATATAAATAATAGTGAAAGGGAATATAAGGGAAGGGAGAAGAAATGTGTGGGAAATATCAGAAAGGGACACAGAACGTAAAGACTGCTAACTCTGGGAAACGAACTAGGGGTGGTAGAAGGGGAGGAGGGTGGAGGGTGGGAGTGAATGGGTGACGGACACTGGGGGTTATTCTGTATGTTAGTAAATTGAACACCAATATAAAATAAATTTAATAAAAAAAAAAGAAACCAAACAAACTGGCAAAGGGGCAGAGGGGGGGATGAGAGAAGCAAACAAAAAAAAAAAACACACTCTTAGTCACAGAGAATAAAGTAATCAACACCAGAGGAAGGTGGGGGGGTTTGGAAATCAGGGGATGGGGATAGAGGAGGTCACCTCTGCCCAGTACCAGGCGTTGTATTCAAGGGTTGAATCACTATGTGGTAAACCTGAAACTATATCATACTGTGTTTACAAAGAGGAATTCAAGTAAAACTTTAAAATAATTATTGGTAGTATAGAGGAAACATGTCCGTAGAAGAGATAAAATCAGAAAGGCAACTGAAAATCCAAACAGTCTTTAGAGCCACAAATGAATGTGAATGTGTGATGGGCACTGAGGGAGGCACTTGACGGGATGAGCACTGGGTGTTATTCTGTATGTTGGAAAATTGAACACCAATAAAAAGTAAATTTATTATTAAGAAAAAAGAAAGAAAGAAAGAAAGAAAGAAAGAAAGAAAGAAAGAAAGAAAGAAAGAAGAAAGAAAGAAAGAAAGAAAGAAAGAAAGAAAGAAAGAAAGAAAGAAAGAAAGAAAGAAAGACAGGCACCTGGGTGGCTCAGTCTGTTAAGTTTCTACCTTAGGGTCGGATCATGATCCAGGTCCAAGGAAGGCTCCCTGTTCAGCAGGGAATCTGCTTCTCCCTTGCCCTCTGCCCCTCTAGCACATGTTTTTCACTCCTCTCTCTCTCAAATAAATAAATAGCATCTTTGAAAAAGAAACAAACAAACCCAGAGGGAAAAGAAATCTCCCATGTAGAAGATTTTCAAACAATTTGTGCAGACATTCCACCGTCAAGTTCATGAGCATGCTTCCCACTCTTATGTGTGGAATACACATAGTAACTTCCTTCTACAAAATATAATATGAAAAACTTAAAATAATAATGATAATATAATAATAATATTAGTAGTAATAATAATAATAAAGAATCACTTTACTACAGAGAAATCTGACAAACACTACCTCAGCAAGATGATCAGATCGATACCAAGACTGATAAATCATGTTGATAGTATCTAACCTTTATATGATATAATAAAAATAGCAGTATATCTCTGTATATAATCCACAAAAACAGTTCAATCATGAGATAAACAACAGACATGTCCCAACTGAGGGAAATTTTACAAAATACTCTACTTCTCAAAGTGTTCCAGATGAACAACAACAACAAGGAAAGGCTGAAAGACTGTCACAATCCAGAGGAGCTTAAGAAAACATGAGGACAAATGGAGTGTGATATGAGGAATGGAGACTTAGCAAAAACTAAGGAAATCTGAATAAAGTATGGTCTTTGGTTATTGGAAAAATTTTAATATTGATTCATTAGCTAATATTTGTACCGTACTGATAAAAGATATCAATAATTGGAGAAATTGAGTGCAAGTGCATGAGAATTCTCTGTACTATATTCTCAATTTCCTTATAAAACTTTGTTTTCTTTCTAAGAAATAAGATTTAATTTGAAAATTGACTTAAATGAATCAGGCTCCCGTGTGAAGACATTTTAAGAATCGTTGAATTAACTTTTGCCTTATTCTTAAAGAGTTCCTTCGATGGGAACAAAGTAAGAATTTTATATCAGAAGGAAAGAAAAACACTTATGAACACGTATAATGCCTCCTCAACCTGAAGCAGGAAAGGATAATAAATAGCAAAAATCAGATAAAAATACTTCTATTATAATAGACACCATATTGCAAGTGCATTTAAAATTAGCAATGTATAACATTTATTTCCTTGACATTTGTCTTCCAAAGAGTTCACAGTGTTTCAGTGTCAGTTGAAACAGGGGAAGAATCTCAGGGAAGAATCCTTCACATAATAATAGGACCATTGGTACTAATGTCTCTCAATTATTTCCAAATCCATACAGATGCATTTCCTGATGAGTGACTGAGCTGTGAAGAAAGAGATGAGAAACCCTCATCCCTCTGAATTACTTGTGTCAGAATATTTTAACCATAGTACTACGGATAGTAAATTATCCTTATTAACAGGATATGTCTCAGATTGGAATCTGAGCAATCAGATGGGCAGAGAAAAAATGCTTAACTTCCTCAACTTCTAAAGACAAAGGAGAACTTTTCTATGTACAAAGTCAGTTGTCAAGATAGCCTTAGGGAAAAAGAGTCTGCAGCATGGAATCCTGCTGCACAGCCGGGACGCCCGTGCCCCAGGTCGTCCTGATCCCAAATACCTGGGTCTGTCCCCCAACACATGCTGCCACGCTGAGGTCATTTGCAATTTCTCTCTTAGGAGCTCCAGGGAGAGCGGCATGAGCTAGATAGGACGGGACCAGATGTGTGGAGACCGAGAACATTACGGCCATTCTACTTTAAGTTCAGTATAAGCACAGGTCCAGCAGTCCCAGGCCCCTGTGAAGAAGAGCTGAAATTTGCATTATTTCAGTTACTGGAAAAAAACAAAAGTTTACAGCTAATGTCTTAGAAAGCCCCACAATAGAATAAAAACTGAGCCTAAGCCAAGGGCTGGAAGCCCCAATTAGAATGAGAAGAGAGCTCAATGCCCTTGAAGGACCCATATCAAAATGTAAACAGAACTTGAGGAATTGCTCCAGCCCTTCTGGAGGTCCCCGAGACAATTCTTAAAACTAATCTAAAACCTTCCTTGGGGTCCAAGTCCCTGCTCCACTGTGTGGGGTATACCTGGACCCACGCTCAAGTTTTGAAATCAACCCTCGTGTCTTTGCATCGGTGTCTGCGCCTTAGTGGTTTCTCGGATTCGCAATCTTTGGCAAAACACCCGCATGACCCCTCCCCACCTGGACTGACCTCTGTCCCCTCCCACCCAGGATGACCCTCAGTCACCTCCCCACTGACAACAGCTGGGCACAGGCCCTCACACAGTTCCACGGGCACAGTGGGCACTCCAGCTGTCCCCAGCCTCCCAGGGGAAGGAAGGAGGGTTTGGCAGGACACACTCCCATGGTGACCCCAGGACTCCCTGCCCAGGAGAGCACCTGGTGAGAGGTCGGGGTCTGGGTCCCGTCCCTGACGCCAGCTCCTCCTCCCCGGTTTTCCCACAGGAAATGAAGGAGGAGGCCCTGGTATCCTCCAGGGACATCACGCAGGTGGACCTGGATGTCAACAGGACGCTCAGCAGTCACATCATATTTTGGGACTACTACGGGGTAGGGTGAGGTTGAGGGGTCAGGGGGGATCAGGACCCAGGGGAGGACTGGGGGATTCTGGGTAGGGAAAACGGGGCTTCTGAGGCAGGGGGCAAAACAGCAGCCAACAACACACCGCTCCATGGTATGGTGTTGGGGATGACCTCTATGCCCACACCCCCGGGGCCTCAGGGATGAGGAGGCAACTAGAATGGGACATCCAGGGCTTGCCATGGGAGCTGAACCCCAAAGGGGAGAGGGACTGCCCCCTGAGAAGCAAAGGATGGGGTGGGGGACATGAGGGGCATGAATCGGACCTGGGGGCCAGGCAGCATGGCTGTGGAGCAGGGATTTGGACCCTGAGACTAAGAAGCGTAGCAGCTTTAAAGGGGCCAGTGGCCCATGGGATACACAGAAAGTTGCACAGTCGTGTCGGTCCACACGCAGGTGGCCGATTGAATTACACCTTACCCTATAGGATCCACTTGACCTGGCCTATTACTTTGGTCAGAATTGGCGTGCAGTTTTGGCAGGCACAAAGCAGGGTTACATTGATATGAGACGATTTCCGATTAGGGTGTGCCCAGCGGCTTGACTGGGTTGGGGCAGCGCCTTAAGACATAAGCAAGTTATGTGGGGGTCATAGGGGAGGTGGCAGGTGTATCACAAAATGGAATCAGTCCTGCTCTGCTTGTCCTTGGGTAGGGGCTTTTTGTTAAATTTCCTGGGTCCCACACTTGCAGCTCATGCACCTGGGCCACCCTCACCAGGTGGACTCAGTGTGCATACCTTGTGGTGCTGGATCTCACACCAGCGTGTAGAGGGCACCCTCCTTGCCCTAGTGAGTAGGGGCTGGGTGAGCATGGGGCTCGGCATGAATGCCAGCCAGCATAGGGGACCGAGGAACCCCAGCACCATCACCACCCCTACTCCCACACACAGGCTGCCCCATGGCTCCCCGTAATGGGCACCCGGCGGCTCTGAAGATCCCCCCAGGGCGGCCCCGAGGTCCAGCTCCCTGCTGGAGAGGCATCGGGGAGAAGAGAAGCAGCTGGCACTGAGCGGGAACCACTGCCAGACATGGGAATGTGGCCAAGCCAGACCTTCCAGCTCAGCTGACCTTCCAGCAGAAAGTCACTGCATGAGCCAGCCCCAGGTCGGCCAGGAGAGTCCAGCAAGCTGCCCAGCGCCAGCACCAGAAATGATGTTGTGCCAACCATGTCGATGTTTGGGTGAACCAGCCAGAGGATCCGATAGCTGCACGTGATAGCTGCATGTGATAGACACACACACACACACCCTGAAACCAACAAAGTCGGAATCCCTCAATGTTGTCAAACAGCAGTCGAATGGTTACATACACGACGCTGTGGTCCCCAATAGGATACATGGAAGACGCTATAAATCACAACTGCAGAGGTGCTGAAGGCACAGAGATGTGCCTGTTGGGTTCCAACAAGGAGAGCAAAGGGGCAGGAAGCATACTTCAATGGGGGGGCCCCTCTTAGGAAAGGACACCAGGTCCCTGTGAAGGCTACGGATTGTGAAATCTTTCCTCCTCTCTTTCAGCTTCTGGATTTCCTCCTCCTTTGTTCTTCCTAATTCTAGTTTACCTCCACCCTGCATCCAAACCAATGACCAAAGAGGCTTCTTTATGATATCCGGTCCTAAAAGGAGGCTGAGCTCTGGCTACTGGGTTCAGAAACGATCATTTTCTAGGTGTATGCTGATCCCCCGAACTCGTGCCTTCATGACTCTTCTCTCCCTGCAGAATGAGGGGAACCACAGGTCTTACAACGAAAGACGCCCACTTCCACTCGGGCAGGACTGTCCCTTGTGGAGGACGTCATCTGGGCCATGTAGTGCAAGTGGGGTGATCAAGAATAGGTCGCAGGTGAGACATAAGCAAGCACTTACCTTTGATATCATGCTTTATTTTTTCATCCATTTATTATTTGTTAACTATTTTTTATTTGTTTATGTATGATAGTCACAGAGAGAGAGAGAGAGGCAGAGACACAGGCAGAGGGAGAAGCAGGCTCCATGCACTGGGAGCCCAATGTGGGATTCGATCCCGGGTCTCCAGGATCGTGCCCTGGGCCAAAGGCAGGCGCTAAACCGCTGCGCCACCCAGGGATTCCCTAACTATTTTAATTTTATGTCCTGTCTATACCCAACACGGTGTTCAAACTCATAACCCTGAGTTCAAGATACCCCAACCAGGACAGCCAGGCACCCCAGTCCCATGTTTTATAACTCTTTGCTCCATTGCTTATCTCTGCATTGAACTGGAACATTGAGTCCATGACGGGGAGCTTTAGTAACCTCCAAATCCTAGAACATTCTCACTGTATCCCAATCCTAGATTGACATTTACCATTGAATAGCACTTTAAATAGTCAGTAAAATAACTACTACAGAAAAGGAAATTATCAAATTTTCACGTATGTGGTCCCTGCTCCCTGGGTTCCCAGGGAAGCTATGGTTTCTTTAACATTGATCAAGGTCCAAATGACTCCACCACACCTCAAAGCGTGGGCTCAGTTTCTGCCCTGACACATGCAACACCCCTGCTTCAATTAACATGTATCAATCAATCAAAGGGAGCCTAACTGGCTCGGTGTGGTTTGTAAGAACATGGGACTCTTGTTCTTGGGGTAGCATGTTCAAGCCCAATGTTGGCTGTAGAGATTACAGAAAAATAAAATCTTAAAAAAAATCAATCAGTTTATCTTGGGGAGACCAAGATATTACCCCAGACTATTATAATACCCCGGACTATTATCCCACTCATTTACGCCCACAACACAACTCTCTATAAACCTTGGAATAGCAATCCCCCCATAGCCCCTGATCCCACAAGGGCAGGGAGCCAGCTGATGGTTCTACACACAATATTATGCAGCAAAGCAAAAAATGTGAACTTTCAGAAGTCTCCTAGAGTGGGGGACACACCAGCCTTAAGGTGTTCAGGTGGAGAAGTCAGGGGCAGTCCCTGGAGCGACAGGGTGGGCTCAGGATCCCACGGGTCCCAAGGATGGTGGCACCAACTGTTCCCAAGCACAGGAGCGGGAACGTGGCTGAGAGCAGCAGGACTTGGGCCAGCTGTCTGCCCTGTGTGGCCATAAGCTGCAAACCCCCGTGCAGTCACGGGGCCTCATTCCTGGGACAGACCAGCAAAGGCCAGGAGTGGGAGGACACCCTCCCGGGCAGGAAGAGCACAGGTCTCCACCAGGGCAGCCCCTAAAATTTGGAGTTTTAAACATCAGTATCTTGTCTGTGTGGAGGCTGACAAAATTGAGGCAGTTCCACTTTAAGTTCACTGTTAGCACAAGTACTGCCATCCCAGGCCCCTGTGAATAAGAGCTAAAATTTGTATTATTTCAGTTACAGGAAAAAAACAGCTTACAGCTTAAAGTCGAATAAAGCCCCATATTAGAATGAGAACAGAACTCAATGCCCTTGAAGGCCCCATATCAAAATGTAAACAGAACTTGAGGAATTGCTCCAGCCCTTCTGGAGGTCCCTGAGACCAGCCCTTAAAACTAAGCTAAAACCCACTTCGGGGTCCAAGTCCATGCTCCACTGTATCGGGTGTACTTGGACGCAAGCTCGAGTTTGGAAATCAACCATCGTGTGTTTGCATCGGTGTAGGCTCCACAGTTGTTTCTCAGATTTGCTATCTTGGGCACAAAACCTCCATGTCCCCTCCCCACCTGGGCTGACCCCACATCCCCTCCACCCCAGGCTGACCCTCAGTCACCTCCCCACCCACAACAGCTTGGGACAGGCCCTCACACAGGTCCCATGGGCTCGGTGGGCACTCCCGCCATCCTCGGCCTCCCAGGGAAAGGCAGGAGCTTTCAGCAGACCCACTCCCATGGTGGCCCCAGGGCTCCCTGCCCAGCATGGCAGCTCGTGACAGGTTGGGGTCTGTGTCCCTGACGTGGGCTCCTGCTCCCCGGTTTTCCTACAGGAAATGAAGGAGTAGGCCCTGGTCTCCTCCAGGGACATCATGCAGGTAGACCTGGACGTCAACAGGACGTTCAGCAGCCACACTATGTTTTGGGCCTGCTAGGGGGTCGGGTGAGGCTGATGGGCCAGGGAGCTTAGGGGCCCCAGGGGAGGCTTGGGGGCTTCGGGGTAGGGAAAACGGGGCTTCTGAAGCTGGGGGGAGCAACAGCAGCCAACAACACACTGCTCCATGATAGGGTGATGGGGATGACCCACATGCCCCCAACCCCAGGGCCTCAGAGATGAGGAGGCCAATTGGATGGGGCCTCCAGTGGTTGCCATGGGAGCTGAACCCCAAAGGGGAGAGGGATGGTGCCCTGAGAAGCAGAGGATGGGGTGGGGGAAGTGGGGGGCAGGAACCAGACCTGGGGGCCAGGAGGCATGGCCGCGGCTGGAGCAGGACACACATCAATCCCATGAGGGTCGGATGGGAGTGACACCCACTCTCGGTGCTTTATATATTTCTAAATTCTATGCATTTCATTTGAGACAATTTGCAATTTGAAAACATACATAGTATGATGACCCCCAGATAATGACCCCGGTCCAGCCAGGGCCCTGCACTGACCACACGGTGCCACTGGGGCAGGTGTCACAGCAAACCCCAGACTGGGGTCGCCTTTAACGGTAGATGTCTCCTTGTGCATCTTAGAGGAAGGGGATGTCCTGTGTCCACAGGACCCCCATGCCATCCTGCTCATTCCCCACCCCCACATCATCCCCCTACATCATAATCCCAAATGGCATTCCACAAAACACCATCCCCCTCACAGCCACACAGCCCCACACAATCCTAACCCACACTACACCACAACACCATCCCCCCTACACCATCCCCCACACTCCACCACCATCATACTCCTAGTCCTAGTCCTGTGCCCCCTGTGGGACATGTTCAGCCTCCTGGGGTTCTCTGGATACCCTGTTCCCATCAGAAGACCGGGTGTTCCATAGAGCACACAGGGGTTGCAGGGAGGACGGAAGGCATGGAGTCTCCAACAGAGTGGGTGTAGGTGAGTGGTGCAAAGAACCAACTGTGCCCTGCCTCTGCCCACTCTCCCTCCTGGAGGGCGACACACCCTGCATAGGACAACAGCCCCTAACCCAGTGGGACCTGGGCTGCCCTAGCACCAGGATCTGTGGGGGCTGAGTTGATTTGGGCCCCCCCATGGCAACACAAGGACGAATAGATTCCAGCCCCCCATGGCCCTGTGCAGCCCTGGATTCTGGCCCCACGAGTGAGCCCTCTCACAGCTGGATGTGGCCTCCTGGGCCCTGGCGTGACCCACAGATCCAGGTCGCAGACCTAGGGCAGCCCTGAGGATCCCAGTACACCCCAGGGTGGGGAGAGCAGGGGTAGGCTGGTGGGCCCCACCCGCACCCACACCAGGAGGCAGGTTCCTCCAGATACTGGGGCTCCAGGGGGCCCAAGGCCGTGGTCCAGCTGCCCTGTGGGAACGCAGCGCAGGAGCCCATGAGCTGCAGGTCCAGTTCAGCTCTGCTGTCCTCAGAACCGTCTCTCAGGCTGAAACCTCAGGACACACGCCCCCACCCGGAGTCCACACATGCTCCAGGTGGGGGACTCCAGCACTCGACCCCCAACCCATGTGATTGTTGTCCTCCCGTAAAGGACAGAAAGGTCTCCCTCCCCAGGTGAAAGCATGCACCCACGGCTCTGAGCCCGTTTACTGTAGAAAGTCAATAAAGTGTTGTGGTGTGAAAATGCACAGCCAGCCCTTTTCTGTGTCTCCCAGAACTTTGTGCACGGGGCATGGAGAGACCCACAGAGAGGAGAAGGGGGCATCACCCGGGCCCCAAACAGCCCCTGCAGGGGCACCACAAGGCACACACTGCTGATGTCCCCATGTGCATTCCAGGGGCGGACAGACACCAGGATCAGGACCCCACAGACTATACTGGGACTCATCCTGTGCCCCGTGAGCCAGAATGGACTAGGACAGAGTGACAGCCAGGGAACCTCAGGTCACCAGGGTCCATGCAAAGTGACCTGTGAGGTCTGTGCTCCCTCTGTCCAGGAGGCCGGGGCAGGCCTGGTTCCAGGGCATGTACTACCCTCCCCGCATCCCCATGCCAGTGTGCCTGGGGCACAGAGGGCCTGTGGGGCGCTCAGCGTGGCCCTGGAAGGGATGTCAGGACAGCAGGCCCTTGTGTTGTGCCCAAGACTACGAATCTGAGAAACCACTTAGGAGCCAACACCGTAGCAAACACCTGAGGGTTTCTCTACAAGCTGGAGCTTGGGTCCAAGTGCACCCGACACAGCGGAGCAGGGACTTGGACCCCGATACTAAGAGGCATAGCAGCTTTATAGGGTAAGTGGACTGTGGGATATGCAGAAATTTGCACAGTCATGTCGGTCCACACGCAGGTGGCTGACTGAATTACACCTTGCCCTATAGGATCCGCTTGGCCTGGCCTATTACTTTGGTCAGAATCCGTGCTTAGTTTTGGGGGACACAAAGCAGGGTTACATTATTATGAGCCGATTTCCGATTAGGGTGTGCCCAGCAGCTTGACTTGGATGGGGCAGTGCCTTAAGATATAAGCTGGTCATTTGGGGGTCATAGGGGTGGTGGCGGGTATAGCACAAAATGGAATCAGTCCTGCTCTGCTTGTCCAGGGGTAGGGGATTTTTGTTAAATTTCCTGTGTCCCAACTTGCAGCTCATGCACCTGGGCAACGCTCACCAGGTGGACTCAGCGTGCACACCTTGTGGTGCTGGATCTATCACACCAGCCTGTGGAGGACACCCTCCTCGCCTTAGTGAGTAAGGGCTGGGTGAGCATGGGGCTCGGCCTGAAAGCCAGGCAGCACAGGGTACTGAGGAACCCCAGCCCCGTCCCCACCCCGACTTCCACACACAGGCAGCCTCAGGGCTCCCAGCCATGGGCACCGGGCTCCTCAGGAGCTCCCGCCAGGGCAGCCCCGACGTCTGACTCCCTGCTGGAGAGGCATCGGGAGAAGAGAAGCAGCTGGCGCTCGGCAAGACCCATTGCCGGACATGGGAATGTGGCCAAGCCGGACCTCCACCTCAGCTGACCCTCCAGCTGAAATTCACTACAGGAGCGAGCCCCAGGTCAGCAAGGAGAGCCCAGCTAGCCACCCAGCATCAGCACCAGAGATAATGTTTTATCAACCTTTTCGGCTTTTGGGTTACCCAGCCAGAGGATCCAATAGCTGCACGTGATAGCTTCATTTGATAGACACACACACACCCCACAACCAACAAAAGTCAGAATCCCCCCAATGTTGTCAAACAGCAGATGAATGGTTACATACAGGACGCCATGGTCCCCAAGAGGATACCTGGAAGACGCTATAAACCATGACTGCAGAGGTGCTGGAGGCACGGAGATGTGCCTGCTGTGTTCCAAAAAGGAGCGCAGAGGGGCAGGAAGCATCCTACGGAGGGGGTGGGGCCCTCTTAGGAAAGGACACCAGGTCCCTGTGAAGGCTACGGATGGTGAAATCTTTCCTCCTCTCTTTCAGCTTCTGCTTTTCCTCCTAAATGCCATTTTCCTCAATCATAATAGCAAAAATTTATTTTATGTTTTTAAATTTCTTTTTATTGGAGTCCAATTTGTATGAATTCTTTCTTCAGCAAGAGTGTCATTCAGGATAGAGAGAAAGATTTTCCCAGACAGGCAAAGTATAAAGGAGTTCATGACCGCTAAACCAGTCCAGTAAGGAATTTTAAGAGGGACTATTCTAGTCGGGGAAAAAGAGACCAAAAGCAACAAAGACTAGAAAGGACCAGAGAACGTCACCAGAAACACCAACTCTACTGGTAACACAAAGGCACAAAGTTCATATCTTTGAATAAGCACTCTGAATGCTGATACTAAATGCTCCAATCAAAAGATATAGGGTATCAGAGTGGCTTAAAAAACATCCAGGATGCCTAGGTGGCTCAGGGGTTGAGCCTCTGCCTTTGACTCAGGGTGTGATCTTAGAGTCTGGGATCGAGTCCCATATTGGGCTCCTGGTGGGGAGCCTGCTTCTCTCTTCGCCTAATTTTCTGCCTCTCTCTCTCTCTCTCTCTCTCTCTCTCTCTCTCATGCTCTCAAAAATAAAATTGTTATTAAAATAACAAGGTCCATCAGTATGCTGCCTAGTAGATGCTCACCTTAGAACTATCGACAACAGCAGATTGAAAGTCAGGAATGGAAAATCATCTATCACGCTAATGGTTATGAAAAGAAAGCTGGAGGACCAATACTTATATTAGACACACAAGATTTGAAACCAAACCCTGGGGGTCACCTGGTGGCTCAGTGGTTGAGCATCTGCCTTCAGCTCAAGGTGTGTTTTTGGGATCCCAGGATCGAGTCCCACATCGGCATCACATTGGGGAGCCTCTCTCCCTCTGCCTATGTTTCTGCCTCTGCTTCTCTGTGTATCTCTCATGAATAAATAAATAAAATATTTAATCTCAAAAAAGAAAGAACAAGTACTGTAAGAAGTGATGAAGAAGGGCATTATTTCATGGTTAAAAAGACTCTCTATCAGGATCAAACAACTAAATATTTATACTGCCAACATGGGAGTACCTAAATATGGAAACCAATTACCAATAAACGTACAGGAACTCACTGATAATAATACAATGACAGGGGATTTTAAAACCTACCCACTTATGGCAATGGACCGATCGTCTATACAGAAAATCAACAGGGGAACAATAGCCTTGACACACTGGACCACAGGGACTCAACAGATATTTTCTGAACATTTCTTCCTAAAGCAAAATACACATTCCTTTCAAGTGCACATGGGACATTCTCCAGAACAGATCATATCATGGGCCACAAATCAACCCTCAAGAGGTACAACAGGTACAAGAAGGTTGATATCACGCCCTGTACATTTTCAACTACGACGCTATGAAACTTGAAGTCGACAGTAAGAAAAAACTTGGGGTCCTAGGGAATCAAGTCCCACATCAGGCTCCCCGCATGGAGCCTCATTTTCCCTGTGCCTATACCTATGCATCTCTGTGACTCTCATGAATACATAAATAAAATCTTTAAAAAAGAAAAAAGATAAAAAGATGAGAAAGGACCCAAATAAAATCACAAATGAGAAAAGAGAAATAACAACCAACACTAGAGAAATACAAACAATTATAAGAGAATATGATGAAAAATTACATGCCAGCAACCTAGAACCTGGAAGAAATAGATCAATCCCTAGAAATATATAACATAGCAAAAATGAAAAATGAAGAATAAGAAATTTGAACAGACAGTTAACCAGCAAAGAAATTGAATCAGCAATCAGGGTTCTCCCAACAGGAGACGCTTAGATCAATAGAACAGAATGGAAAGCCAAAACAAGATACAAACATGTATCTATGACCCATAATGGACAACAAGGCAGGAAGGAATATCCAATGGCACAAAGACAGTCTCTTCAACAAACCCTAACCCTGACCCCAGGATAAGAACAAATGGTGTTGGGAAAACCAGGCAGCCACATGCAGAAGAATGAAACTGGACCACTTTCTTACACCATATATATAAAAAATGAATTCAAAATGGATGAAAGACCTAAATGTGAGATCTGAAACCATACAAAGAAGAAAAGATAGGCAGCAACGTCTTTGACATTGGCCATTGGATCTTCTTTCTAGATATGCCTCTGAGGTGAGGGAAACAAAAGCAAAAATCCTATTGGGACTTCATCAAATCGAAAAGCTTCTGCAAAGTGAAGGAAACAACCAAAGCTAAAAGGCAACATACAGGAGCAGGGGCAAGATGGCGGAAGAGTAGGGTCCCCAAGTCACCTGTCCTCACCAAATTACCTAGATAACCTTCACATCATCCTGAAAATCTAGGAATTCGGCCTGAGATTTAAACAGAGAACAGATCGAATGCTACAGTGAGAAAAGTTCGCGCTTCTATCAAGGTAGGAAGACGGGGAAAAAGAAATAAAGAACAAAAGGCATCCAAGTGGGAGGGGCCCCACGAGGAGCCGGGCTAAGGCCAGGGCGAGTGCCCCCCGGTCAGGAGACCTCTGTCCCAGAGAAGCAGGATCTGAACCAATCTTCCTGGGTGGAATGGCGCTTGCAGGGATTCAGAGCAGGACCCCAGGAGGGCGGGGATACCCACGGGCTCCCTGGGACACGAACAGACACCTGCACTCCCAGGAGAGTGCACCAAGCTCCCTAAGGGCTGCAGGGCACATGCACTGACTTGGGAGCAGCTCAGAGGGGCTCTGGCAGGGTTCTGCGTGTAGGGGGTTGCATGCCCCGGGAGCAGCTTGGCGGCGGTGCCTCTGGCAGAGGAAGGGGCTCAGTGCAGTGGGGGCTGCGTGGCTCTGGAGCAACTCGGAGGTGCTCAGGTGGCGGCTCCCTGAGGGGGCTGCGTGACCAGGAGCAGCTCAGAGGGGCTGGGCAGGCAGCTCTGGGAATAGGCGGCTGCGCAGCCAGGAGCGCGAATCCAACAGCACAGGCCCCAGAGCACAGGGCGCCAGGACACATCCCAGGATTTGGCCTCCCCCGGGACAGGCAGAGGCCCGGAGGGCCCAGGACAACAAGGACGCTCCTGCCCAGAGCTGAGCAGATCAGCGGCCCCACCCCAGAGCCTCCAGGCCCTGCAGATGGACTGCTCCCGAGTTACTGCGGGGGCTGAATACAGGTTTCCAGAGGTGGCCGCTGCCACTGGGGTTGTTCCTCCTTGGGCCTCACAGGGTAAACTATCCCCACTGAGCCCTGCACCAGGCAGGTGACAGAGCAGCTCCCCCAAGTGCTAACACCTGAAAACAGCACAACAGGACCCTCCCCTAGAAGACCAGCTAGACGGACAAGTTCCAGGGGGAAGTCAAGGGACTTAAAGTATACAGAATCAGAAGATACTCCCCCATGTTTTTTTTATTCCTGATTGCTTCCCCCACCCTTTTCCCCCGTTTCTTTCTTTTTCTTTCTGATTTTATTCCCTTTTTTCTTCTTTCTTCCTTTATTCTTTTTTCTTTTTCTCTTTTCTTTCCTTCTTTCTCTCCTCTCTTTTTCTCCTTTTCCCAATACAATTTGTTTTTGGCCACTCTGCACTGAGGAAAATGACTAGAAGGAAAACCTCACCTCAAAATAAAGAATCAGAAACAGTCCTCTCTCCCACAGAGTTACAAAATCTGATTTACAATTCAATGTCAGAAAGCCAATTCAGAAGCACTATGATACAGCTACTGGTGGCTCTAGAAAAAAGCATAAAGGACTCACGAGACTTCATGACTGCAGAATTTAGATCCAATCAGGCCTGAAATGAAAAATCAATTGAATGAGATTAAATCCAAACTAGAAGTCCTAACAACGAGGGTTAACAAGGTGGAAGAACGAGTGAGTGATGTAGAAGAGAAGTTGATGGCAAAGAGAGAAACTGAGGTAAAAAGAGACAGACAACTAAAAGACCAGGAAGACAGATTAAGGGAAATAAACGACAGCCTGAGGAAGAAAAACCTATGTGTAATTGGGGTTCCCGGGGGCACCAAAATGGACAGAGGGCCAGAATAAGTATTTGAACAAATCATAGCCTGAAAACTTTCCTAATCTGGGAAGGGAAACAGGCATTCAGATCCAGGAAATAGAGAGATACCCCCCTAAAATCAATAAAAACCGTCCAACACCTCGACATTTAATAGTGAAGCTTGCAAATTCCAAAGATAAAGAGAAGATCCTTAAAGCAGCAAGAAACAAGAAATCCCTGACCTTTATGGGGAGGAGCATTAGGGTAACAGCAGACCTCTCCACAGAGACCTGGCAGGCCAGAAAGGGCTGGCAGGATATATTCAGGGTCCTCAATGAGAAGACCATGCAACCAAGAATACTTTATCCAGCAAAGCTCTCATTCAAAATGGAAGGAGAGATAAAGAGCTTCCAAGACAGGCAGGAACTGAAAGAATATGTGACCTCCAAACCAGCTCTGCAAGAAATTTTAAGGGGGACTCTTAAAATTCCCCTTTAAGAAGAAGTTCAGTGGAACAATCCACAAAACAAGGACTGAATAGATATCATGATGACACTAAACTCATATCTGTCCATAGAAACTCTGAACATGAATGGGCTTAATGACCGCATCAAAAGGCGCAGGGTTTCAGACTGGATAAAAAAGCAGGACCAATCTATTTGCTGTCTACAAGAGACTCATTTTAGACAGAAGGACACCTACAATCTGAAAATTAAATGTTGGAGAACCATTTACCATTCAAATGGTCCTCAAAAGAAAGCAGGGGTAGCCATCCTTATACCAGATAAACTAAAATTTACCCCAAAGACTATAGTGAGAGATGAAGAGGGACACTAAATAGTACTTAAGGGATCTAACCAACAAGAGGACTTAACTATCCTCAATATATATGCCCGAATGTGGGAGCTGCCAAATATTTAAACCAATTAATAAACAAAGTAAAGAAATACTTAGATAATAATACACTTATTCTTGGTGACTTCAATCTAGCTCTTTCTACCCTCGATAGGTCTTCTAAGCACAACATCTCCAAAGAAACGAGAGCTTTAAATGATACACTGGACCAGATGGATTTCACAGAAATCTACAGAACTTTACATCCAAACTCAACTGAATGCACATTCTTCTCAAGTGCATATGGAAATTTCTCCAGAATAAACCACATACTGGGTCACAAATAGGGTCTGAACCGATACCAAAAGATTGGGATCGTCCCCTGCATATTCTCAGACCATAATGCCTTGAAATTAGAACTAAATCACAACAAGAAGTTTGGAAGGACCTCAAACACGTGGAGGTTAAGGACCATCCTCTTAAAGATGAAATGGTCAACCAGGAAATTAAGGAAGAATTAAAAAGATTCATGGAAACTAATGAGAATGAACATAAAACCGTTCAAAATCTTTAGGATGCAGCAAAAGCAGTCCTAAGGGGGAAAAACATCACAATACAAGCATCTATTAAAAAACGGGAAACTACACAAATACAAAAGCTAACCTTACACATAAAGAGGCTAGAGAAAAAAAAGCAGATAGATCATACACCAAACAGAAGAATAGAGTTAATTAAAATTCGAGCAGAATTCAAGGAAATCGAGACCAGAAGAACTCTGGAACAGATCAACGGAACGAGGAGTTGGTTCTTTGAACGAATTAATAAGATAGATAAACCATTAGCCAACCTTATTAAAAGGAAGAGAGAAAATATTCAAATTAATAAAATCATGAATGAGAAAGGAGAGGTCACTACCAACACCAAGGAAATACAAACGATTTTAAAACATATTATGAACAGCCATACAGCAATAAATTAGGCAATCTAGAAGAAATGGACGCATTCCTGGAAAGCCAGAATCTACCAAAACTGGAACATGAAGAAATAGAAAACCTGAACAGGCCAATAACCAGGGAGGAAATTGAAGCAGTCATCCAAAACCTCACAAGACACAAAAGTCCAGGGCCAGATGGCTTCCCAGGAGAATTCTATCAAACGTTTAAAGAAGAAACCACATCTATCCTACTAACGCTGTTTGGAAAGATAGAAACAGATAGAGTACTTCCAAATTCATTCGAGGAGGCCGGCATCACCTTAACTCCAAAACCAGACAAAGACTACACCAAAAAGGAGAATTACAGACCAATAGCCCTGATGAACATGGATGCAAAAATTCTCAAAAAGATACTAGCCAATAGGATCCAAAAGGACTTTAAGAAATTTATTCAGCATGACCAAGTAGGATTTATCCCTGGGAAACAGGCTGGTTCAAAACTCGTAGAACAATCAATGTGATTCAACATATCAGCAAGAGACAAACCAAGAACCATATGATCCTCTCATTTGATGCAGAGAAAGCATTTGACAAAATAGGGCATCCATTCCTGATCAAAACACTTCAGAGCATAGGGAGAGACAGAATATTTCTCGTAATCTTAAAAGCAATCTAGGAAAAGCCCACAGCAAATACCATTCTCAATGGGGCAGCACTGGGAGCCTTTCCCCTAATATCAGGAACAAGACAGGGATGTCCACTCTCACCACTGCTATTCAACATAGTCTGGAAGTCCTAGCCTTAGCAGTCAGACAGCAAAAACACATTAAAGGCATTCAAATTGGCAAAGAAGTAGTCAAACACTCCCTCTTCTCTGATGACATGATACTCTACCTAGAAAACCCAAAAGCCTCACCCCAAGATTGCTAGAACTCATACAGCAATTTGGTAGCGTTGCAAGATAAAAACTCAATGCCCATAAATCAATGGCATTTCTATACACTAACAATGAGACTGAGGAAAGAGAAATTAAGGAGTCAATTTCATTTACAATTGCACCCAAATCAAAGATACCTAGGAATAAACCTAACCAAGGAGGTAAATGATCTATACCCTAAAAACAATAGAACACTTCTGAAAGAAATTGAGGAAGACACAAAGAGATGGAAAAATATTCCATGCTCATGGATTGGCAGAATTAACATTGTGAAAATGTCAATTGTACCCAGGCAATGTACATGTTTAATGCAAACCCTATCTAAATACTATGGACTTTCTTCAGAGAGTTAGAACAAATTATTTTAAGATTTGTATGGAATCAGAAAAGACCCCGAATAGCCAGGGGAATTTTAAAAAAGACAACCATATCTGGGGGCATCACAATGCCAGATTTCAGGGTGTACTACAAAGCTGTGGTCATGAAGACGTGTGGTACTGCCACAAAAGCAGACACATAGATCAATAGAAGAGAAAGAAAACCCAGAAGTGGACCCTGAACTTTATGGTCAACTAATATTCGATAAATGAGGAAAGACTATCCATTGGAAGAAAGACAGTCTCTTCAATAGATGGTGCTGGGAAAATGGTCATCCACATGGAGAAGAATGAAACTAGACCACTCTCTTTCACCATACACAAAGATAAACTCAAAATGGATGAAAGATCTAAATGTGAGACAGGAGTCCATCAAAATCCTAGAGGAGTACACAGGTAACACCCATGTTGAACAAAGCCATAGTAACTTCTTGCAAGATTCATCCACGAAGGCAAAAGAAACAAGAGCAAAAATGAACTATTGTCACTTCATCAAGATAAGAAGCTTTTGCACAGCAAAGGATACAGTCAACAAAACTGAAAAACAACCTACAGAATGGGAGAAGATATTTGAAAAAGACGCATCAGATAAAGGGCTAGTTTCCGAGATCTATAAAGAACTTCTTAAACTCAACACCAAGGAAACAAACAATCCAAACATGAAATGGGCAAAAGACATGAAGAGAAATCTCACAGAGGAAGACATTGACATGGCCAACATGCACATGAAAAAATGCTCTGCATCACTTGCCATCAGGGAAATACAAATCAAAACCACAAAGAGAACCACCTCATACCAGTGAGAATGGGGAAAATTAACAAGGCAGGAAACCACAAATGTTGGAGAGGATGCGGAGGAAAGGGAACCCTCTTACACTGTTGGTGGGAATGTGAACTGGTGCAGCCACCCTGGAAAACTGAGTGGAGGTTCCTCAAAGAGTTAAAAATAGGGATCCCTGGGTGGCGCAGCAGTTTGGCGCCGGCCTTTGGCCCAGGGCGCGATCCTGGAGACCCGGGATCGAATCCCACATCGGGCTCCCGGTGCATGGAGTCTGCTTTTCCCTTGCCTGTGTCTCTGCCTCTCTCTCTCTCTCTGTGACTATCATAAATAAAAATTTAAAAAAAGAGTTAAAAGTAGACCTGCCCTAAGACCCAGCAATTGCACTGTTGGGGATTTACCTCAAAGATTCAGATGCAATGAAACGCTGGGACACCTGCACCCCGATGTTTATAGCACCAATGTCCACAATAGCCAAAATGTGGAAGGAGGCTTGGAGTCCATTGAAAGATGAATGGATAAGGAATAAGTGGTTTATGTATACAATGGAATATTACTCAGCCTATAGGAACGACAAATACCCACCATTTTTTTCAACGTGGATGGAACTGGAGGGTATTATGCTGAGTGAACTCAATCGGAGAAGGACAAACAGTGTATGTTCTCATTCATTGGGGAATATAAATAATAGTGAAAGGAATATAAGGGAATGGAGAAGAATTGTGTGGGAAATGTCAGAAATGGAGACAGAACATAAAGTCTCCTAACTCTGGGAAATGAACTAGGGGTGGTAGAAGGGGAGGAGGAAGGGGGATGGGGGTGAATGTTTGACAGGCACTGAGGGGGGCACTTGACGGGATGAGCATTGGGTGTTATTATGTATGTTGGTAAATTGACCACAAGTAAAAAGTTAATTTATTAAGAAAAATATTCATGGAAACTAATACAAATGAAGATACTACCGTACAAAATCTTAGGAATTCAGCAAAAGCATTCTAAGGGGGAAATACATCACAGTACAAGCATCATTTCAAAAACCTGAATGAACTCAAATAGAAAAGCTAACATTACTCATAAAGGAGCGAGAGAAAAAGCAGCAGATAGATCCTACACCCAACAGAAGAGAATTAATTAAAATTCGAGCAGAACTCAAGGAAATCAATACCAGAAGAAATGTGGAATAGATAAACAAAACCAGGAGTTTGTTCTTTGAAATAATAAATAAGATACATAAACCATTAGCCAGCCTATTAAGAAAAAGAGAGAATAAAGACTCAAATTAATAAAATCATGAACGAGAAAGGAGAGATCACTACCAATACCAAGGAAATACAAACGATTTTAAAACATATTATGAACAGCCATATGCCAATAAGTGAGGCAATCTAGAAGAACTGGACGCATTCCTGGAAAGCCAGAACCTACCAAAACTGGAACAGGAAGAAATAGAAAACCTGAACAGGCCAATAACCAGGGAGGTAATTGAAGTAGTCATCCAAAACCTCCCAAGAAACAAAAGTCAAAAGCCAGATGGCTTCCCAGGGGAATTCTATCAAACGTTTAAGAAAGAAACCATACCTATCCTACTAAAGCTGTTTGGAAAGATAGTAAGAGATGGAGTACTTCCAAATTCATTCTATGAGGCCGGCATCACCTTAACTCCAAAACCAGACAAAGACCCCACCAAAAAGGAGAATTATAGACCAATAGCCCTGATGAACATGGATGCAAAAATTCTCAACAAGATACTAGCCAATAGAATCCAACAATACATTAAGAAAATTATTCAGCATGACCAAGCAGGATTTATCCTCGGGACACAAGGCTGGTTCAACACTTGTAAAACAATCAATGTGATTCATCATATCCGCAAGAGAAAAACCAAGAACCATATGATCTTCTCATTAGATGCAGAGAAAGCATTTGACAAATAAAGCATCCATTCCTGATCAAAACACTTCAGAGCGTAGGGATAGAGGAAACATTCCTCATCATCTTAAAAGCTATCAATGAAAAGCCCACAGCAAATACCATTCTCAATGGGGAAGCACTGAGAGCCTTTCACCTAAGATAAGGAACAAGACAGGGATGTCCACTCTCACCAGTGCTATTCAACATAGTACTGGAAGTCCTCGCCTCAGCAATCAGACAACAAAAAGACATTAAAGGCATTCAAATTGGCAAAGAAGCAGTCAAACTCTCCCTCTTCGCTGATGACATGATACTCTACCTAGAAAAACCAAAAGCCTCCACCCCAAGATTGCTAAAACTCATACAGCAATTTGGTACCATTGCAGGATACAAAATCAATGCCCAGAAATCAATGGCATTTCTATACACTAACAATGAGACTGAAGAAATAGAAATTAAGGAGTCAATCCCATTTACGATTTCACCCAAAAGCATAAGATACCTAGGAATAAACCTAACCAAAGAGGTGAAGCATCTATACCCTAAACATTATAGAACACTTCTGAAAGATATTAAGGAAGACACAAAGAGATGGAAAAATATTCCATGCTCATGGATTGGTAGAATTAATATTATGAAAATGTCAATGAAAAAAAAAAAAAAGGAAAATGTCAATGTTACCAAGGACAATGTACACGTTTAATGCAATCCCTATCAAAATACCATGGAGTTTCTTCAGAGAGTTAGAACAAATTATTTTTTTAGATTTGTGTCAAATCAGGAAAGATCCCAAAAAGCCAGGGGAATTTTAAAAAAGACAACCATATCTGGGGGCATCACAATGCCAGATTTCAGGTTGTACTACAAATCTGTGGTCAACAAGACAGTGTGGTACTGGCACAAAAACAGACACATCAATCAATGGAACAGAATAGAGACCCAGAACTTTATGGTCAACTAATATTTGATAAAGGGGGAAAGACTATCCACTGGAAGAAAGACAGTCTCTTCAATAGATGGTGGTGGGAAAATTGGACATCCACATGCAGAAGAATAAAACTATACCACTCTCTTTCACCATACACAAAGATAAACTCAAAATGGATGAAAGATCTAAATGTGAGACAGGAGTCCATCAAAATCCTAGAGGAGAACACAGGCAACACCCTTTTTGAACTCGGCCACAGTAAATTCTTGCAAGATTCATCCACAAAGGCAAAAGAAACAAAAGCAAAAATGAACTATTGTGGCTTCATCAAGATAAGAAGCTTTTGCACAGCAAAGAATACAGTCAACAAAACTAAAAGACAACCTACAGAATGGGAGAAGATATTTGCAAAAGACGAATCAGATAATGGGCTAGTTTCCAAGATCTATAAAGAACTTCTTAAACTCAACACCAAAGAAACAAACAATCAAATCATGAAATGGGCAAAAGACATGAACAGAAATCTCACAGACGAAGACATAGATATGGCCAACATGCACATGATAAAATGCTCTGCATCACATGCCTCAGGGATATACAAATCAAAACTACAATGAGATACCACCTCACACCGGTGAGGATGGGGAAAGTTAACAAGGCAGGAAACCACAAATGTTGGAGAGGATGCAGACAAAATGGAAGACTCTTACACTGTTGGTGGGAATGTGAACTGGTGCAGCCACTCTGGAAAACTGTGTGGAGGTTCCTCAAAGAGTTAAAAGTAGACCTGCCCTACAACCCAGCAATTGCACTGTTGGGGATTTACCTCAAATATTCAGATGCAATGAAACGCCGGGACACCTGCACCCCGATGTTTTTAGCAAGAATGTCCACAATAGGGAAACTGTGATGGAGCCATGGTGTCCATTCAAAGATGAATGGATAAAGAAGATGTGGTTTATGTATACAATGGAATATTACTCAGCCATTAGAAACGACAAATACCCACCATTTGCTTCAACGTGGATGAAACTGGAGGGTATTATGCTGAGTGAAGTAAGTCAATCAGAGAAGGACAAATGTATGTTCTCATTCAATTGGTTAATATAAATAAGTGAAAGGGAATATAAGGGAATAGAGAATAAATGTGTGGGAAATATCAGAAAGGGAGACAGAATATAAAAACTACTTATCTGAAAAGGAACTAGGGAGCTGGAAGGGGAGGAGGGCAGGGGGTGCAAGTGAATGGGTGACAGGCACTGAGGGGGGCACTTGCCGGGATGAGCACTGGGTGTTATTCTGTTTGTTGGTAAATTGAACACCAATAAAAATGAATTTATTTAAAAAAAGTTCAAATAACTAAATATTTATGCTGCCAACATGGGGGTACCTAAATATAGAAACCATTTAACAACAAACGTACAGGAACTCACTGATAATAATACAATGACAGGGGATTTTAACACCCACACACTTATGGCAATGGACCGATCGTCTATGCAGAAAATCAACAGGGGAACAATAGCTTTGACACACTGGACCACAGGGACTCAACAGATATAGTCTGAACATTTCAACCTAAAGCAGAATACACATTCCTTTCAAGTGCACATGGGACATTCTCCAGAACAGATCATATCATGGGCCACAAATCAGCCCTCAACAGGTACAACAGGTAAAAGAAGGTTGATATCGCACCCTGTACATGTTCGGACCATGACGCTATGAAACTCGAAGTCGACAGTAAGAAAAAAAACTGGACAGACCAAAAATACGTGGAGATTATGAACATCCTACTAGAGAATGAATGAAGCAATCAGGAAATTAAAGAGGAAATTTAAAACAAATGAAAATGAAAACATGTTTCTCCAAACCTCTGGGATGTAGAAAGGCAATCCTAAGAGGGAAGTACATAGCAATACAGGCCTACGTCAGGAAACAAGAAGTCTCCAATACACAACCGAACCCTACACCTAAAGGAGCTGGAAAAGGAATAGCAAACAAAGCCTAAAGCCTAAGAAGAAGGGAAAAATAAAGATGAGAGCAGAAATAAAGAATGCAGAAAAAACAAAACAGTAGAATGGAATAACGAAACTAAGAGGTGGTTCTTCATAATAATTAATAAAATGGATCAAGCCCTAGCCAGGCTTATCAACGAGAAAAGAGAAAACCTAAATAAATAAAATCACAAATGAGAGAAGAGAGATAACAATCACCAGAAAAATTAGACAATTATAAGGGAATACTATGCAAGACTATACGCTAACAAACTGGGAGACCTGGAATAAATGGACAAATCCCTAGAAATGTGCAAACGAGCAAAACTGAAATAGGAAGAAATAGAAAATATGAACAGACCCATAATGAGCAAAGAAATTGAATCAGCAAGGTACCTGGGTTCCTCAGGGGTGGAGCATCTGCTTTGGCTCAGGTCATGATCCCGGGGTCATGGGGGATAACGTCCCACATCAGGCTCCCCGCATGGAGCCTCATTTTCCCTCTGCCTATACCTCTGCCTCTGTGTCTCTCATGAATACATAAATAAAGGTGCAGCCACTGTGCAAAACAGTCTGGAGGGTCCTTGAGAAGTTAAAAATAGGGGATCCCTGGGTGGTGCAGTGGTTTGGCGCCTGCCTTTGGCCCAGGGCATGATCCTGGAGACCCGGGATTGAATCCCATGTCGGGCTCCCGGTGCATGTAGCCTGCTTCTCCCTCTGCCTGTGTCTCTGCCTCTCTCTCTGTGACTATCATAAAAAAAATTAAAAGTTAAAAATAGAGCTACCCTACGATTCCAAAATTGCACAGTTAGGTATTTACCCCGAGGATACAAAAGTAATTTAGTAGATTCGAAGGGGAACACGCAGCCCAGTGTTGGTAGCAGCATTATCAACAACAGCGAAACTGTGTATACAGCCCAGATGTCCATAGACAGATGAATGGGCAGAGACAATGTGGTAAATATACACACTGCGACATCACTTGGTCATCAGAAGGGATGAAATGAATCCATTTACAATGATGTGGGAGAAGTGGAAAGGACTTATGCTCAATGAACTCAGTCAGTCAGAGAAAGATACCAAATACCATACAATTGCATTCACATGTGAATTTTAAGAAACCAAACAAACTGGCAAAGGGGCGAAGACGGGGATGAGAGATGCAAACCAAGAAACACACTCTTAACCACAGAGAATAAACTAATAAATACCAGAGGAAAGTGGGGGGGATGGGGAATCAGGGGATGGGGACAATGGAGGTCAACACTGACCAGTACCAGGTGTTGTATTCAAGGGTTGAATCACTATGCGGTAAATCTGAAACTATATCATACTGAGTTTACAAAGAGGAAATCAAGTAAAACTTTAAAATAATAATTGGTAGTATACAGGAAGCATGTGCGCAGAAGAGATAAAATCAGAAATGCAACTGATAATCCAAACAGAGAGTCTTTAGAGCCACAAATCCCCTCCTTAGCTCAGCTCAGGAGAAGCCTGCCATACCTATTCTGACCCCAGCAGAAGCCTGGATACTGATTCTCTGGGGAGGCCACTGACTTGGTGGAGTCAGGCTATCTTTGAACCCAAAACCTAAATAGAGTGCATAAAACTAAACTGCCCAAGATGCTAGGAGTCCTAGTGCAGGCACATGACAAGAAACAAACTCTAACCATACAAAGACATAACTAACCCTCCACTTAAGCCTAATGTTAACCTAACCCTCAACAAGAACTATCACTAATCAAAAACCAAACACAAACCCCAAGACCGAAACACATTCACTGAACCTTCCTGCCAACCCTCACCCTAACTCTTAAACCTATTCTAAACCCTTAACCCTGACCCTTACCTTAAATCTAACCCTAACGCTAACCTCTAACAATAACCTTATCTTAATGTACGCCAATCCTATTCCTAACCCTAACCTCTATCCTAAATCTAACCCTCTAATACTAATCCTATCTCATACCCCAATCTGTACCCTAACCCGTACCGTAAAACTAATCCCTAACCCACTGCCTAACTCTCTCTTACCCTTTTCCAAAACCGTACCCTGATCCTGACCTGACCCTAACCCTAAACGCTAAACAAACACTAAACCTAACACTCGCCCTAACCCTAAACCTAGCCCTAACTTTAACTCTAACCCCTAACCCTAACCCTAACCCACATCCTAACCCCTAACCCTAACTGCAAACCTTGCCCAACCCTAACTCTAACCATAATCCAAACCCCAACTCCTAACCTCCTGCCCTAAATCCTAAAGTATAACCCTAACCCTAACTCTAACTCCTGTCCCTAACCCAAACCCCCATCCTAACTCCTAACCACTGACCATTACACTTATCCCTCACACTAACCTCTAATCCGTAACCATAAGCATAATCACTAACCCCTAACATCTAACATAAGCCTAACCACCAACTGCATCCCCTCCCCTGACCCTACCATTCATTCTACCCATTCACTTACTCTATGTTTCTGAGGAGTCCCTTCTGACATGGACGTGGCCCCCAAAGGCGCCTCCAGAGTCCTCCAGGGATTCCTGAGGAATCTGGGCTCCTGTGAGTGCGGACGTGGCCCCACGTGTTCCAGAGTCATAGTCAGCGGGTCCTGAGGACACCGGGTCTCCTGTCACCGTGGAGTATGCCTCACATCTTCTGGAAGCCTCACAGCAGGTTCTCAGGAGGCCGGGGGCTCCTGTCAGCCTGGACATGGCCCCGTGTCCCCTGAAAACTCACCGTGGGTCCTAAGGAGGCTGTGGGTTCCTGTCAGCCTAGACGCAGCCCCATGTGTCCCGAAGCCAAAGTGCAGGTCCTGAGGAGGACGGGGGTCCTATCTGTCTTGACGTGGCCCCACATTTTCCTCAGCCTCACCATAAGATCTGAGGAGGCTGGGGGCTCCTGTCAGCATGGACGTGGCTGCAAATCATCCCAATCCTTCACAGTGCATCCTGAGGAGGCCAGAGAATCCTGTCAGTGTGGATTCGGCATCCACATCTTTCTTAGGCCTCATCACAGGCCCTTACAAGGCTGGGGTCTTCTGTCCGCATGGACG
This sequence comes from Canis lupus dingo, assembly GCF_003254725.2. Lineage (NCBI taxonomy): Eukaryota > Metazoa > Chordata > Mammalia > Carnivora > Canidae > Canis > Canis lupus. The sequence continues at coordinate 168,123 of NW_026019496.1, read as the reverse complement.
CATCCCCATATTTCCGAAAGTCTACACTGGGGGTCCTGAGGAAGTCAGCGTCCTGTTGTGTCCATGTGGCCCCAAGTCCTCCCGAAGCATCACCGAGGGTTCTGAGGAGGCCGGGGCTCCTGTAACCATGAATGCGGCTCCCGCTTCCAGAAGCCTCAACTTATGTCCTGAGGGGCCCGGGAGCTCCTGCCAGAGTGGACGCGGCGCCACATCTTCCTGAAGCCTCCTCTCAGGTCCTGAGATGGCTCAGGGGCTCCTGTCAGCGTGGATGGGGGCCCATATCTTCCTGAAACCTCCCTGAAGGTCCTGAGGCTGCTCATGGGCTCCTGTCAGCGTGGATGCGGGCGCACAATTTCCTGAAGCCTCGACGCAGGTCCTGAGGTGGCTCAGGGCTCCGGTCAGCGTGGATGAGGGCCCACATCTTCCTGAAGCCTCCCCGCAGGTCCTGAGGCGGCCCAGGGGCTCATGTCAGGGTGGATGCGGGCCCACATTTTCCAAAAGCCTCACAGCGCATCCTGAGGAGACCGGGGCTCCGGTCAGCATGAACGCGGCCCAATTTCCCCCTGAAGACTCCCCACGGGTCCTGAGGAGGCTGCAGCTCATCAGCATAGACACGTCCCCACGTCATCCTCAGGCCTCCCCAGCACAGGCTGGCTCCTGTTAGTGCAGGCAGAGGAGGCCTACTGCGCATGCATGCCCCTTGGGAAGGTCCTGGTCTTGGGCGCTCCCTGTGGGACGCTCAGGCGCTGCAGGAGTCTGTGCAGGAGGCAGCGGGTGCTCCATAGGCCCCACCTGCCTCCTTTCAGGCTCCAGCTGGGGCTGTTAGCTTCAGAAACATCTCACTGAATAGGATCCCAACACCCGTGTTCCCCAGAAATACTTAAGGACAAGGTATTGGAGTCCAGAGGATGAAAATGAAATGTGGACCAGACTTTAACCACTTCCTGCAAATCTCACTCACCCCTCTTCCACTGTGGGCGGGACCGCAGGTTGGTGCAGCCGCCCTGGAAACAGTGTGCAGGCCCCTCAGGAAGTTACAAATAGAGCTGACCTGTGACCAGCAGTTGAACGGCCTGGAGCTCATTCCGAGGATACAGATGCAGTGAGACTTGGGACACCTGCACCCCAATGTCCACAGCAGCCGGGTCCACAGTAGCCACACTGTGGGAGGACCTCGGTGCCCTGAGGCAGATGATGGATAAAGAGGATGGGAGATAGATGATGGTCATAGAGAGAGAAAAGGTACTCAGCTATCAAAGAGAAGGAAATCTTTCCATTTGCAATGATGTGGATAGAACTGAAGGGATCATGCTAAGTGAAGTAAGTCAGTCGGGAAAGAGAATGACCGTGTGTTGTCATTCATAGATGGAATTATAGAAGCAAAGCAGATGAACTACTGTGAAGGGAAAGAAAAACAAATAAGATGAAAACAGATGCAGGAAATACAGTCTCTTAATGATAGGAATGGAACTGAGGGTCTCTGGAAGGGGGGGGATAACAGGGGACTGGCATGAAGGAGGGCACGTGATGTCACGGGCACTGCTGTTATCTCCAACTGGTGAATCCCTGAATTCTTCCTCTGAAAGTATAATACACTATACGTTTATTAATTGGGTTTAAATTAAATTAAGTTAAAAAAATCAGTTGTATCAGAGCACATTTCCTTCTGGACTCTCTGTTTTGCTCCTTCAGCTTATGCCGGGACCACCCTCCGTGGGTCTGGTTTGTCTAAGTAGGCTCCACGCCTTGTCCATGTCCCAGCCCAGGGCTAGAACTCAAGACCCCTGAGATCAGGACCAGAGGTGAGGTCAGGAGTCGGATGCTTAACTGATGGAGCAGGCGGGGGCCCGAGAACCACGCTGCTTTATCCTGTGTCTCTGTGATATCATTTGAAATAGAAAGTGCTGGGTCCGACTATGTCATGCTTCTCCAATACTGATTTGCTGTTCGGGGCATTTGTTGGGGGGGGGATGGAGGTTATGGGTGGTTTTTTCCTATTTCTAAGATCTGCCACCATGATTTTGATAGGAATGACATTGAAACTGAGGGTAGCTTCAGGAACTGCGGACATTTTCACAAGATGAGGGTCCCACCCCACAAGACCAGGACAGCCTCCCAGAGCCTGGTTTGGCTCAGAGCACAAGTCTTGTGCTCCTTTGGTTCAGTCTCATTATTTATTCTCCTTGATGCTCCTGAGAAGGCCTTCATGTCCTTCCTTTCCTTCCTGAGTGCTCATTGTCGGGACACAGCAAGGCTACTCTGCTCTGTAGGGTCAGTTTGTGTCCCGTGACTTTACTGAACTCACTCCTTAGTTCTAACAGGTTTTGGTGGAGGCTCTCGGGTTTCCTGTTTCTAGTACCGCGTCTTCAGCATATAGGGACAGTGTGACGTCCCCCTTACAGGTGTGGAACCTTTGCTGTTTACAGCTTAATGTCCTAGAAAGCCCCACAATTGAATCAAAACTGAGCCCAAGCCAAGGGCAGGAAGCCCCTATTAGAATGAGAACAGAGCTCAATGCCCTCGAAGGCCCCATATCAAAATGTAAACAGAACTTGAGGAATTGTTCTAGCCCTTCTGGAGGTCCCCGAGTCCAGCCCTTAAAACTAAGCTAAAACCCTCCTCGGGGACCAAGTCTCTGTCCGCGGTGTTGGGTATACTTCGACACAAGATCGAGCTTGTAAATAATCCCTCGTGTGTTTGCATCGGAATCGGCTTCTTGGTGGTTTCTCAGATTCGCAATCTTGGGCACAACAGTCTGAGATAAAAAAACAAAACCAAAAGGAGCTCGGATGCGGGCAGAGTGAAAGCAGGGTTCCGAGAGAAGCGGCGGAGACCCGGTGGCTTGGGTGCCCTTCTGTGGAGGGCCTGCAGACTGGGGGGTGGAATGCTCAGCCCCAGAGCCAGAGGACATAGCGTCCCCACCCGCATCCCGCCCATCAGCGCCAAGTCTCAGGGAGCAGCACAGCACTGCCCACTGGAGGCCAGAGGGCTGAAACCCAACCCGCCTCTGACACAGCAGTCAGATGTGCACCTGACATCACTGCCATGGCCAATCCTCAGACCCCGCACAGACCACTCCCTGCCACCAAGGTGTCGGACCACGGAGGCTGCAGAGATTCAGCTCTGCCTGGAAAGTAGGGTCTAGCTTCCTTTGTACTTTGTGCTTTATTTTCATTTAGTTTCTTTGATTCTATTTTATAAATTGCCTTATTTTAATTTTTATGTATGTACCTTATATATTTCTTATTTTTAGTTTCATGGTACTTTAATTTTGTTTCTTATTTTGGGATTTAGAATCTTTTAACAACCAGGCCAAAATAATCTGGTGATTTTTTGGGGGGGAGGGCAGTTGTTATTGTTTTTCTTGGTTTTTCTTTTTCTTCCTTCTTCCTACTTTCTATTTCTGGAAAAAATAATGAGATGGAGAAATTCACCTCCATAAAAAAACATGAGGTAGTACTCACAGCCAGGAAGTCCATCAATACAAATATATGATGTCTAACTACAGTTTAAAACAATGATTATAGGGGATCCCTGGGTGGTGCAGCGGTTTGGCGCCTGCCTTTGGCCCAGGGCGCGATCCTGGAGACCCGGGATCGAATCCCACGTCGGGCTCCCGGTGCATGGAGCCTGCTTCTCCCTCTGCCTGTGTCTCTGCCTCTCTCTCTCTCTGTGCGTGACTATCATAAATAAATAAAAATTAAAAAAATAAAAAAAAATAAAACAATGATTATAAAGATAGCATCTGGGCTGGAAAAAGAGCACAACAGAAAACTAGAGAATCCCTTACTGTAGAAATAAAAGAAGTAAAATCTAGTCAGGCCAACGTTAAAAATGCTATAACTGAGATGCAGTCCCAAGTGGAAGCCTTAAAAACAAGAAAGGTTATGTGCAGACATTCCACACTCAAGTTCATGAGCATAGCTTCCCACTCTTATGTGTGGAATACACATAGTAACTTCCTTCTACAAAATATATTATGAAAAACTTAATAATGATAATATAATAATAATAATAATAATATTAATAAAAATAAAGAATGACTTTACTACGGAGAAACCTAACACTACCTCAGCAAGATGATCAGATCTATACCAAGAATGATAAATCATGTTGATAATATCTATCCTTTATATGATATAACAAAAATGGCAGTATATCTCTGTATAGAATCCACAAAAACAGTTCAATCATGAGATAAACAACAGACATGTCCCAACTGAGGGAAATTTTACAAAATACTCTACTTCTCAAAGTTTTCCAGTTCACCAACAGCAAGGAAAGGCTGAAAGACTGTCACAATCCAGAGGAGCCTAAGAAAACATGAGGACAAATGGAGTGTGATATAAGGGATGGTGACTTAGCAAAAACTAAGGAAATCTGAATAAAGTATGGTCTTTGGTTATTGCGAATATTTTAATATTGATTCATTAGCTAATATTTGTACCGTACTGATATAAGATATCAATAATTGGAGAAATTGAGTGCAAGTGCATGAGAATTCTCTGTACTATCTTCTCAATTTCCCTATGAAGCTTTGCTTTCTTTCTAAGAAATAAGATTTAATTTGAAAATTGACTTAAATGAATCAGGCTCCAGTGTGAAGACATTTTAAGAATCATTGAATTAACTTTTGCCTTATTCTTAAAGATTTCCTTCGATGGGAACATAGTAAGAATTTTATATCAGAAGGAAAGAAAAACACTTATGAACACGTATAATGCCTCTTCAACCTGAAAAGCAGGAAAGGATAATAAATAGCAAAAATCAGATAAAAATACTTCTAGTATAATAGACACCATATTGCAAGTGCATTTAAAATTAGCAATGTATAACATTTATTTCCTTGACATTTGTCTTCCAAAGAGTTCACAGTGTTTCAGTGTCAGTTGAAACAGGGGAAGAATCTCAGGGAAGAATCCGTCACTTAATAATAGGACCATTGGTACTAATGTCTCTCAATTATTTCCAAATCCATAAAGATTCATTTCCTGATGAATGACTGAGCTGTGAAGAAATAGATGAGAAAGCCTCATCCCTCTGAATTACTTGTGTCAGAATATTTTAAACATAGTACTATGGATAGTAAATTATCCTTATTAACAGGAAATACGTCTCAGATTAGAATCTGAGAAATCAGATGGGCAGAGAAAAAATGCTTTAAATCGCTCCTCAAGTTTTAAAGACAAAGGAGAACTTTTCTATGTACAAAGTCAGTTGTCAAGATATCCTTAGGGAATAAGATTCTGCAGCATCTAATCCTGCTGCACTGCCGGGACGTCGGCGCCCCAGGTCTTCCTGATCCCAAATCCCTGGGCCTGTCGCCGAACACAGGCTGCCAGGCTGAGGTCATTTGCAATGTCTCTCTTAGGAGCTCCAGGGAGGGGGGCATGAGCTAGATAGGACAGGACGGGATGCGTGGAGGCCGAGAACATTATGGCCATTCTACTTTAAGTTCAGTATTAGCACACGTCCAGCAATGCCAGGCCCCTGTGAAGAAGAGCTGAAATTTGCATTACTTCAGTTACTGGAATAAAACAAAAGTTGACAGCTTAATGTCTTAGAAAGCCCCACAATAGAATAAAAACCGAGCCTAAGCCAAGGGCTGGAAGCCCCAATTAGAATGAGAAGAGAGCTCAATGCCCTTGAAGGACCCATATCAAAATGTAAACAGAACTTGAGGAATTGCTCCAGCCCTTCTGGAGGTCCCTGAGACCAGCCCTTAAAACTAAGCTAAAACCCTCCTCGGGGTCCAAGTCCCTGCTCCACTGTGTGGGGTATACCTGGACCCTTGCTTGAGTTTGTAAAACAACTCACGTGTGTTTGCATAAGTGTCGGCTCCTTAGTGGTTTCTCGGATTCGCAATCTTGGACACAACACCCGAATGACCCCTCCCCACCTGGACTGACCTCCTGTCCCCTCCCACCCAGGCTGACCCTCAGTCACCTCCCCACCCACCACAGCTGGGCACAGGCCCTCACACAGTTCCATGGGCACGGTGGGCACTCCCGCCATCCCCGGCCTCCCAGGCAATGGAAGGAGGTTTCGGCAGGACACACTCCCATGGTGGCCCCAGGGCTCCCTGCCCAGGAGAGCACCTGGTGACAGGTCGGGGTCTGTGTCCCTGATGCCAGCTCCTCCTCCCAGGTTTTCCCGCAGGAAATGAAAGAGGAGGACCTGGTCTCCTCCAGGGACATCACGCAGGTGGACCTGGACGTCAACAGGACATGCAGCAGTCACATCATATTTTGGGACTACTATGGGGTAGGGTGAGGTTGAGGGGCCAGGGGGGATCAGGACCCAGTGGAGGACCGGGGGATTCTGGGTAGGGAAAATGGGGATTCTGAGTCGGGGGGCAGAATAGCAGCCAACAACACACCGCTCCATGGTAGGGTGTTGGGGATGACCTCTGTGCCCCCACCCCCGGGGCCTCGGGACATGAGCAGGCCACTAGGATGGGGTCTCCAGTGCTTGCCATGGGAGCTGAACCCCAAAGGGGAGAGGGACGGTCCTCTGAGTAGCAGGGGATGAGGTGGGGGACGTGGGGGCAGGAACCAGACCTGGGGGCCAGGCGTCAATGCCACGGCTGGACCAGGACACACATTGATTCCATGAGGGTCGGACGGGTCAGAGTGACACCCACTCTCGGTGATTTATATATTTCTAAATTCTATGCATTTAATTTGAGACATTTTGCAATTTGAAAACACACATAGTATGATGAACCCCAGATAATGCCCCCGGTCCAGCCAGGGTCCTGCACTGACCACACCCCGCCCCAGGGACAGGTGTCTCAGCAAACCCCAGACTGGAGTTGCCTTTAAGTGTAGACGTCTCCTTGTGCATCTTAGAGGAAGGGGATGCCCTGTGTCCGCAGGCCCCCCATGACATCCCCCTCATTCCCCACTCCCACTCCATCCCCCTACATCATCATTCCCCATGGCATCCCACCTACACCATCCCACTCAAACCCACACAGCCCCACACAATCCCCACCCACACTATACCCCAACACCATGCCCCCATACCATCCACCCCCACACCATGAGCCCCCATCAAGGACCCGGTGCAGGTGCCCCCTGTGGGACATGCTCAGCCTCCCCGGGGATCTCTTGATACCCTGCTCCCATCAGAAGCCCGGGGGTCCCATAGAGTACCTAGGGGTTGCAGGGAGGAGCGAAGACAAGGAGCCCCCGACAGGGTGTGTGCAGGTGAGTGGTGCAGAGGATGCACTGTCCCTCCTGGAGGGCGGCACACCCTTCACAGGACACCAGCCCATAACCCAGGGGGATCTGGGCTGGCCTGGCCCCAGGCTCTGTGAAGGTGGGGGTGATTTGAGACCCTGCCCCAGGCCCAACAAAAAGACTAATGGGATCCAGCCCCCATGGCCCTGTCCAGCCCTGGATTCTGGCCCTACACTGAGCGAGCCTTCTCACAGCTGGATGTGGCCTCCTGGGCCCTGGGGGTGCCCCACAGATCCAGATCGCTGACCTAGGGCAGCCCTGGGGATCCCGGGACACCCAAGGTTGGGGAGAGCAGAGGTAGGCCGGTGGACCCTACCCGCACCCACACCAGGAGGCAGGCTCCTCCAGGTGCTGGGGCCACAGGAGCCCCACAACCAGGGTCCACCTGCCTTGTGGGGACCCAGCGCAGGAACCCATGAGCTGCAGGTCAAGGTCAGCTCTGCTGTCCTCACAACCGTCTCTCATGCTGAAACCTCAGGACACACGCCCCCACCCGGAGTCCACACATGCTCCCCGGTGGGGGACTCCAGCACTTGCCCCGCACCCATGTGATTCTTGCCCTCCCCTAAAGGACAGAATGGTCTCCCTTCCCAGGGAAGGCATGCACCCTCGACTCTGAGCCCGTTTGCTGTAGAATGTCAATAAAGTATTGTGGTGTGAAAATGCACAGCCAGCCCGTTTCTGTGTCTCCCAGAACTCTGTGTACGGGGCATGGAGAGACCCACAGAGAGGAGGAGGGGGCACCACCCAGGCCCCAACAGCCCCTGCATGGGCACTGCAAGGCACAGCTGACGTCCCCACGTGCCTTCCAGGGGCGGCCAGATGCCAGGGTCAGGACCCCACACACTATACTGGGACTCAGCCTGTGCCCCATGGGCCAGGAGGGCCTGGGACAGAGTGACAGCCAGGGAGCCTCAGGTCACCAGGGTCTGTGAAAAGCGACCTGGGATGTCTGTGCTCCCTCTGTCCAGGGGGCCGAGGCTGGCCCTGGTTCCGGGGCATGTACTCCCCTCCCTGCATCCCCGTGCCAGTGTGCCTGGGGCACTGAAGGCCTGTGGGGCGCTCAGAGTGGCCGTGGAAGGGACGTCAGGACAGCAGGCCCTTGTGTTGTGCCCAAGACTGCGAATCTGAGTAACCACCGATGAGCTGACACCAATGCAAACTCCTGAGGGTTTCTCTACAAGCTGTAGCTTGGGTCCAGGTGCACCCGACACAGCGGAGCAGGGACTTGGACTCCGAGACTAAGAGGCATAGCAGCTTTATAGGGGCAGTGGACCATGGGATATGCAGAAATTTGCACAGTCATGTTGGTCCACACGCAAGTGGCTGATTGAATTACACCTTACCCTATAGTATCCACTTGAGCTGGCCTATTACTTTGGTCAGAATTGGCTCACAGTTCTGGGGGGCACAAAGCAGGGTTACATTGTTATGAGCCAATTTCCGATTAGGGTGTGCCCAGCTGTTTGACTCGGGTGGGGCAGCACCTTAAGCCATAAGCAGGTCATGTGGGGGTCAGAGGGGAGGTGGCGGGTGTAGCACAAAATGGAATCAGTCCTGCGCTGCTTGTCCAGGGGTAGGGGATTTTTATTAAATTTCCTGTGTCCCAACTTGCAGCTCATCCACCTGGGCAATGCTCACCAGGTGGACTCAGCGTGCACACCTTGTGGTGCTGGATCTCTCACACGAGCGTGTGGATGGCACCCTCCTTGCCCTAGTGAGTAAGGGCTGGGTGAGCATGGGGCTCGGCCTGAAAGCCAGGCAGCACAGGGGACCAAAGAACCCCAGCCCCGTCCCCACCCCGACTTCCACACACAGGCAGCCCCAGGGCTCCCCGCCACGGGTACCCGACTCCTCAGGAGCTCCCCCCAGGGTTGCCCTGAGGTCTGACTCCCTGCTGGAGAGGCATCGGCGAGAAGAGAAGCAGCCAGTGCTCGGCGAGACCCACTGTCGGACATGGTAATTTGGCCGAGCCAGTCCTTCCACCTCAGCTGAACCTCCAGCTGAAATTCACTGCAGGAGCGAGCCCCGGGTCAGCCAGGAGAGCCCAGCTAGCCACCCAGCGCCAGCACCAGAAATGATGTTGTACCAACCATTTCGGTGTTTGGGTTACCCAGCCAGAGGATCCAATAGCTACACGTGATAGATTCATGTGATAGACACACACACACCCCACAACGAACAAAAGTCAGAATCACCCCAATGCTGTCAAACAGCAGCTGGATGGTTACATACATGACGCCGTGGTCCCCGATAGGATACATGGAAGACGCTATAAACCACGACTGCAGAGGTGCTGGAGGCACGGAGATGTGCCTGCTGGGTTCCAAAAAGCACAGAGGGGCAGGAAACATCCTACGGAGGGGGGCCCCCTTAGGAAAGGACACCAGGTCCCTGTGAATGCTAAGGATGGTGAAATCTGTCCTCCTCCCTTTCAGCTTCTGCTTTTCCTCCTAAATGCCATTTTCCTCAGTCATACGAGCAAAAATTTATTTTATGTTTTTAACTTTCTTTTTATTGGAGTCCAATTTGTATGAATTCTTTCTTCAGGAAGTGTGTCATTCAGGAGAGAAGGAGAGAGAAAGATTTTCCCTGACAGGCAAAGTATAAAGGAGTTCATGACCGCTAAACCAGTCCAGTAAGGAATTTTAAGAGGGACTCTTCTAGTGGGGGAAAAAAAGATACCAAAAGCAACAAAGACTAGAAAGGACCAGAGAACGTCACCAGAAACACCACTACCACTAACAACAAGGCACAAGTTCATATCTTTGAATAAGCACTCTCAATGCTGATACTAAATGCTCCAATCAAAAGATATAGGGTGTCAGAGTGGCTTAAAAAACAGGATCCGGGATGCCTGGGTGGCTCAGGGGTTGAGCCTCTGCCTTTGACTCAGGGTGTGATCCTGGAGTCTGGGATCGAGTCCCATATTGTGCTCCTGGTGGGGAGCATGCTTCTCTCTCTGCCTAATTTTCTGCCTCTCTCTCTCTCTCTCTCATGCTCTCAAAAATAAAATTGTTATTAAAAAAACAAGATCCATCAGTATGCTGCCTACTAGAGGCTCACCTTAGACCTATAGACACCAGCAGTTTGAAAGTCAGGGAATGGAAAATCATCTATCACGCTAATGGTTATGAAAAGAAAGCTGGAGGACCAATACTTATATTAGACAAACTAGATTTGAAACCAAACCCTGGGGGACACCTGGTGGCTCAGTGGTTGAGCATCTGCCTTCGGCTCAGGGGTTGATCCTGGGATCCCAGGATCGAGTCCCACATTGGCATCCCTTTGGGGAGCCTGTCTCTCCCTCTGCCTATGTTTCTGCCTCTGCTTCTCTGTGTATCTCTCATGAATAAATAAATAAAATATTTAAATCTCAAAAAGAAAGAACAAATACTGTAAGAAGAGATGAAGGAGGGCATTATTTCATCATTAAAAACACTCTCTATCAGGATCAAACAACTAAATATTCATGCTGCCAACATGGCAGTACCTAAATATGGAACCCAATTACCAATAAACGTACAGGAACTCACTGATAATGATACAATGACAGGGGATTTTAACACCTACCCAGTAATGGCAATGGACTGATCGTCTATGCAGAAAATCAACAGGGGAACAATAGCCTAGACACACTGGACCACAGGGACTCAACAGATATAGTCTGAACATTTCTTCCTAAAGCAGAATACACATTCCTTTCAAGTGCACATGGGACATTCTCCAGAACAGATCATATCATGGGCCACAAATCAGCCCTCAACAGGTACAAGAATGTTGATATCACACCCTGTACCTTTTCGGACCATGATGCTATGAAACTCGAAGTCAACAGTAAGAAAAAATTTGGACAGACCAAAAATACGTGGAGATTATGAACATCCTACTAGAGAATGAATGGAGCAACCAGGAAATTAAAGAGGAAATTTAAAACAAATGAAAATGAAAACATGTTTCTCCAAACCTCTGGGATGTAGAAAAGGCAGTCCAAAGAGAAAAGTACATAGCAATATAGGCCTACCTCAAGAAACAAGAAGTCTCCAATACACAGCCTATCCCTACACCTAAAGGAGCTGGAAAAGGAATAGCAAACAAAGCCTAAAGCCTACAGAAGAAGGGAAAAAATAAAGATGAGATCAGAAATAAACAATACAGAAATAAAAAAACATTAGAATGGAATAACGAAACTAAGAGCTATTTCTTCAAAATAATTAATAAAATGGATCAAACCCTATCCAGCCTTAGGAACGAGAAAAGAGAAAAGACCTAAATAAATAAAATCACAAAAGAGAGAAGAGTGATCACAATCAACACCAGAAAAATTAGACAATTATAAGGGAATACTATGAAAGATTATATGCTAACAAACTGGGAGACCTGAATAAATGGACAAATCCCTAGAAATGTGCAAACGAGCAAAACTGAAATAGGAAGAAATAGAAAATGTGAACAGACCCATAACTAGCAAAGGAATTGAATCAGCAAGGCAACTGTGTGCCTCAGTGGTTGAGCATGTGCTTTGGCTCAGGTCAGGATCCCAGGATCCTGGTGGATCAAGTCCCACATCAGGCTCCCCGCATGGAGCCTCATTTTCCCTCTGCCTATACCTCTGCCTCTCTGTGTCTCTCATGAATACATAAATAAAATCTTTAAAAAAGGAAAAACATAAAAAGATGAGAAGACCCAAATAAAATCACGAATGAGAAAAGAGAAATAACAACCAACACTACAGAAATACAAACAATAATAAGAGAATATGATGAAAAAGTATATGCCAGCAACCTAGAACCTGGAAGAAATAGATCAATTCCTAGAAATATATAACATAGCAAAAATGAAAAATGAAGAAATAAGAAACTTGAACAGACCGTTAACCAGCAGAGAAATTGAATCAGCAATCAGGGATCTCCCAACAGGAGATGCTTAGATCAATAGAACAGAATGGAAAGCCAAAACAAGATACAAACCTGTAACTCTATGATCCATTAATGGACAACAAGGCAGGAAGGAATATCCAATGGCACAAGGACAGTCTCTTCAAGAAACCCTAAACCTGACCCCAGGATAAGAACAAATGGTGTTGGGAAAACCAGGCAGCCACATGCAGAAGAATGAAACTGGACCACTTTCTTACACCATATATATAAAAAATAAATTCAAAATGGATGAAAGACCTAAATGTGAGACCTGAAACCATACAAAGAAGAAAAGATAGGCAGCAAAGTCTTTGACATTGGCCATTGGATCTTCTTTCAGGATATGCCTCTGAGGTGAGGGAAACAGAAGCAAAAATACTATTGGGATTTCATCAAATTGAAAAGCTTCTGCAAAGTGAAGGAAACACCATAGCTAAAAAGCAACATACAGGAGGAGGGGCAAGATGGCGGAAGGAGTAGGGTCCCCAAGTCTCCTGTCCTGACCAAATTACCTAGATAAACTTCTAATCATCCTGAAAATCTAGGAATTCGGCCTGAGATTTAAACAGAGACCAGATAGAATGCTACAGTGAGAAAAGTTTACGCTTCTATCAAGGTAGGAAGACGGGGAAAAGGAAATAATGAAACAAAAGGCATCCAAGGGGGAGGGGCCCCACGAGTAGCCAGGCTAAGGCCACGGCGAGTGCCCCCCGGGCAGGAGAGCTCTGTCCCAGAGAAGCAGGAGCTGCACCATTCTTCCAGGGGGGAATGGCGCCTGCAGGGATTCAGAACAAGACCCCAGGAGGGCGGGGATACCCTTGGGCTCCATGGGACACAAACAGACACCTGCACTCCCAGGAGAGTGCACCAAGCTCCCTACAGGCTGCAGGGCATATGCATTGAACCAGGAGCAGCTCTGAGGGGCTCGGGTAGTGGCTCTGTGCGGAGGGGGCTGCGGGTCCCTGGGAGCAGCTAGGTGGCGGCGCCTAGGGCAGAGGAAAAGGCTCCGTGTGGAGAGGGCTGCGGGGCTCCAGGAGCAGCTCAGAGGGGCTATGGCGACTCCGTGGACAGGTGCCTGCCTGGCCGGGAGCAAGAATCCAACAGCGCAGGTCCCGGAGCACAGGGGGCCGGGACACAGCCCAGGATTCGGCCTCCCCCAGGACAGGCAGCAGCCCGGAGGGCCCAGGACAGCAAGGATGCTCCTGCCCAGAGCTGAGCAGATCAGCACCCCTGCACCAGAGGCTCCAGGCCCTGCAGATGGACTGCTCCAGAGTTACTGCGGGGGCTGAATACAGGTGTTCAGACCTGGCCGCTGCCACTGGGGTTGTTCCTCCTTGGGTGTCACGGGGTATTCAACCCCCACTGAGTGCTTCACCAGGCAAGGGAGAGGAGCTCCCCCAAGGGCTAACACCTGAAAATCAGCACAACAGGCCCCTCCCCCCAGAAGACCAGCTAGATGGACAAGTTCCAGGGGAAGTCAAGGGACTTAAAGTATACAGATTCAGAAGATACTCCCCCATGTTTTTTTTTAATTTCTGATTGCTTCCCCCACCCTTTCCCCCCTTTCTTTCTTTTTCTTTCTCCTTTTATTCTCTTTTTTGCTTTTTTTCTTCCTTTTTCCTTTTTTCTTTTTCTCTTCTCTTTCCTTCTTTCTCTCCTTTTTTTCCTTTTCCCAATACAACTTGTTTTTGGCCACTCTGCACTGAGCAAAATGACTAGAAGGAAAACCTCACCTCAAAAGAAAGAAACAGTCCTCTCTACCACAGAGTTACAAATCTGGATTACAATTCAATGTCAGAAAACCAATTCAGAAGCACTATTATACAGCTACTGGTGGCTCTAGAAAAAAGCATAAAGGACTCAAGAGACTTCATGACTGCAGAATTTAGATACAATCAGGCAGAAAGTAAAAATCAATTGAATGAGATGCAATCCAAACTAGAAGTCCTAATGACGAGGGTTAACGAGGTGGAAGAATGAGTGAGTGACATAGAAGACAAGTTGATGGCAAAGGGGAAACTGAGGAAAAAAGAGACAGACAATTAAAAGACCAGGAAGACAGATTAAGGGAAATAAATGACAGCCTGAGGAAGAAAAACCTATGTGTAATTGGGGGTCCCGAGGGCGCCGAAAGGGACAGAGGGCCAGAATATGTATTTGAACAAATCATAGCAGAAAACTTTCCTTATCTGGGAAGGGAAACAGGCATTCAGATCCAGGTAATAGAGAGATACCCCCCTAAAATCAATAAAAACCGTCCAACACCTCGACATTTAATAGTGAAGCCTGCAAATTCCAAAGATAAAGAGAAGATCCTTAAAGCAGCAAGAGACAAGAAAATCCTCACCTTTATGGGAGGAGCAGACCTCTCCACAGCGACCTGGCAGCCCAGAAAGGGCTGGCAGGATATATTCAGGGTCCTCCATGAGAAGAACATGCAACCAAGAATACTTTATCCAGCCAGGACTCTCATTCAAAATGGAAGGAGAGATAAAGAGCTTTCAAGACAGGCAGGAACTGAAAGAATATGTGACCTCCAAACCAGCTCTGCAAGAAATTTTAAGGGGGACTCTTAAAATTCCCCTTTAAGAAGAAGTTCAGTGGAACAATCCACAAAAACAAGGACTGAATAGATGTCATGATGACACTAAACTCATATCTGTTGATAGTAACTCTGAACGTGAATGGGCTTAATGACCCCTTCAAAGGCGCAGGGTTTCAGACTGGATAAAAAACCAGGACCCACCTATTTGCTGTATACAAGAGACTCATATTAGACAGAAGGACACGTACAATCTGAAAATAATGGGTTGGAAATAATGAGTTGGAGAACCATTTACCATTCAAATGGTTCTCAAAAGAAAGGAGGGTTAGCCTTCCTTATATCAGGTAAACTAAAATTTACCCCGAAGACTGTAGTGAGAGATGAAGACGTACACTAAATCATACTTAAAGGATCTATCCAACAAGTGGACTTAACAATCCTCAATATATATTCCCCGAATATCGGAGCTGCCAAATATTTAAACCAATTAAAAACGAAAGTGAAGAAATACTTAGATAATAATTATCTTATACTTGGTAACTACAATCTAGGTCTTTCTAACCTCGATAGGTCTTCTAAGCACAACATCTCCAAGAAACGAGAGCTTTAAATGATACACTGGAGCAGATAGATTTCACAGATATCTACAGAACTTTACATCCAAACTCAACTGAATAAACATTCTTCTCAAGTGCACATGGAACTTTCTCCAGAATAGACCACATACTAGATCACAAATCGCGTCTGAACCGATATCAAAATATTCAGATCGTCCCCTGCATATTCTCAGACCATAATGCCTTGAAATTAGAACTAAATCACAACAAGAAGTTTGGAAGGACTTCAAACACGGGGATGTTAAGGACCATCCTGCTAAAAGATGAAAGGGTCAACCAGGAAATTGAGGAAGAATTAAAAAGATTCATGGAAACTAATGAGAATGAAGATACAAACATTCAAAGTCTTTGGCATGCAGAAAAAGCAGTCCTAAGGGGGAAATACATCACAATACAAGCATCCATTCAAAAACTGGAAAGAACTCAAATACAAAAGCTAACCTTACTCATAAAGGAGCTAGAGAAAAAAACAGCAGCTAGATCCTACACCCAACAGAATAAGAGATTTAATTAAAATTTGAGCAGACCTCAAGGAAATTGAGACCACAAGAAATGTGGAACAGATCAACAAAACCAGGAGTTGGTTCTTTGAAAAGAATTAATAACATACATAAACCATTAGCCAGTCTTATTAAAAAAAGAAAGACAAGCCTCAAATTAATAAAATCATGAATGAGAAAGGAGAGATCACTACCAACACAAGGAAATACAAACGATTTGAAAAAGATATTATGAACAGCTATACAGAAATAAATTAGGCAATCTAGAAGAAATGGACGCATTCCTGGAAAGACACAAACTACCAAAACTGGAACAGGAAGAAATAGAAAACCTAAACAGGCCAATAACCAGTCAGGAAATTGAAGCAGTCATCAAAAACCTCCCAAGTCACAAAAGTCCAGGGCCAGATGGCTTCCCAGGGGAATTCTATCAAACGTTTAAAGAAGAAACCATACCTATCCTACTAAAGCTGTTTGGAAAGAAAGAAAGAGATGGAGTACTTCCAAATTCGTTCTATGAAGCCAGCATCACCTTAATTCCAAAACCAGACAAAGACCCCACCAAAAAGGAGAATACAGACCAATATCCCTGATGAACATGGATGGAAAAATTCTCAACAAGATACTAGCCAATAGGATCCAACAATACATTAAGAATATTAGTCACCATGACCAAGTAGGATTTATCCCCTGGACACAAGGATGGTTCAACACTCGTAAAACAATCAATGTGATTCATCATATCAGCAAGAGAAAAACCAAGAACCATATGATCCTCTCATTAGATGCAGAGAAAGCATTTGACAAAATACAGCATCCATTCCTGATCAAAACACTTCAGAGCATAGGGATAGAGGGAACATTCCTCAACATCTTAAAAGCCATCTACGAAAAGCCCGCAGCAAATATCATTCTCAATGGGGCAGCACTGGGAGCCTTTCCCCTAATATCAGGAACAAGACAGGGATGTCCACTCTCACCACTGCTATTCAACATAGTATTGGAAATCCTAGCCTCAGCAATCAGACAACAAAAAGACACTAAAGGCATTTAAATTGGAAAAGAAGAAGTCAAACTCTCCCTCTTCACCGATGACATGATACTCTACCTAGAAAACCCAAAACCCTCCCCCACAAGATTGCTAGAACTCATACAGCAATTAGGTAGCATTGCAGGATACAAAATCAATGCCCAGAAATCAATGGCATTTCTTTACACTAACAATGAGACTGAAGAAAGAAATTAAGGAGTCAATCTCATTTACAATTGCACCCAAATCATAAGATATCTAGGAATAAACCTAACCAAGGAGGTAAATGATCTATACCCTAAAAACAATAGAACACTTCTGAAAGAAATTGAGGAACACACAAAGAGATGGAAAAATATTCCATGCTCATGGATTGGCAGAATTAATTTTGTGAAAATGTCAATGTTACCCAGGCAATGAACACGTTTAATGCAATCCCTATCAAAATACCATGGACATTCTTCAGAGAGTTAGAACAAATTATTTTAAGATTTGTATGGAATCAGAAAAGACCCCGAAAGCCAGGGGAATTTTAAAAAAGAAAACCATATCTGGGGGCATCACAATGCCAGGTTGTACTACAAAGCTGTGGTCATCAAGACAGTGTGGTACTGGCACAAAAACAGACACATAGATCAATGGAACAGAATAGAGAACCCAGAAGTGGACCTTGAACTTTATGGTCAACTAATATTCGATAAAGGAGGAAAGACTATCCATTGGAAGAAAGACAGTCTCTTCAATAGATGGTGCTGGGAAAATTGGACATCCACCTTCAGAAGAATGAAACTAGACCACTCTCTTTCACCATAAACAAAGATAAACTCAAAATGGATGAAAGATCTAAATGTGAGACAAGAGTCCATCAAAATCCTAGAGGAGAACACAGGCAACACCCATTTTAAACTTGGCCACAGCAACTTCTTGCAAGGTACATCCATGAAGGCAAAAGAAACAAAAGCAAAAATGAACTATTGTGACTTCATCAAGATAAGAAGCTTTTGCACAGCAAAGGATACAGTCAACAAAACTAAAAGACAACCTACAGCATGGGAGAAGATATTTGAAAAAGACGTTTCAGATAAAGGGCTAGTTTCCAAGATCTATAAAGAACTTCTTAAAATCAACACCAAAGAAACAAACAATCCAATCATGAAATGGGCAAAAGACATGAAGAGAAATCTCACAGAGGAAGACATTGACATGGCCAACATGCACATGAAAAAATGCTCTGCATCACTTGCCCTTAGCGATATACAAATCAAAACCACAATGAGATACCACCTCACACCAGTGAGAATGGGGAAAATTAACAAGGCAGGAAACCACAAATGTTGGAGAGGATGCGGAGAAAAGGGAACCCTCTTACACTGCTGGTGGGAATGTGAACTGGTGCAGTCACTCTGGAAAACTGTGTGGAGGTTCCTCAAAGAGTTAAAAATAGACCTGCCCGACGACTCAGCAATTGCACTATTGGGGATTTACCCCAAAGATTCAGATGCAATGAAACGCCGGGACACCTGCACCCCGATGTTTATAGCAGAATGTCCACAATAGCCAAACTGTGGCAGGAGCCTCGGTGTCCATCGAAAGATGAATGGATAAAGATGTGGTTTATGTATACAATGGAGTATTACTCAGCCATTAGAAACGACAAATACCCACCATTTGTTTCAACGTGGATGGAACTGGAGGGAATTATGCTGAGTGAAGTAAGTCAATCAGAGAAGACAAACAGTGTATGTTCTCATTCCTTTGGGGAATATAAATAATAGTGAAAGGGAATATAAGGAATGGAGAAGAAACGTTTGGGAAATATCAGAAAGGGAGAGAGATCATAAAGACTCCTAACTCTGGGAAAAGAACTAGCGGTGCTGGAAGGGGAGGAGGACGGGCGATGGGGCTGAATGGGTGACGAGGCACTGAGGGGGACACTTGACGGGATGAGCACTGCGTGTTATTCTGTATGTTGGTCAATTGAACACCAATAAAAAATAAATTTATTTTAAAAAAAGATCAAACAACTACATATTTATGCTGCCAACATGGGAGAAATATAGAAACCAATTAACAACAAACGTACAGGAACACACTGATAATAATACAATGACAGGGGATTTTAACACCCACTTATGACAATGGACCGATCGTCTATGAAGAAAATGAACAGGGGAACAAGAGCCTTGACACACTGGACCACAGGGACTCAACAGATATAGTCTGAACATTTCTTCCTAAAGCAGAATACACATTCCTTTCAAGTGCAGATGGGACATTCTACAGAACAGATCATATCATGGGCCACAAATCAGCCCTCAACAGGTACAACAGGTACAAGAAGGATGGTATCACACCATGTACATTTTCGGACCACGACACTATGAAACTCGAAGTCGACAGTAAGAAAAAATTTGGACAGACCAAAAATTCGTGGAGATTATGATCATCCTACTAGAGAAGGAATGGAGCAACCAGGAAATTAAAGAGGAAATTTAAAACAAATGAAAATGAAAACATGTTTCTTCAAACCTCTAGGATGTAGCAAAGACATCTACTTCCTTAGAGGGAAGTAGATAGCAATACAGGCCTACCTCAAGAAACAAGAAGTCTCCAATACACAACCCAACACTACACCTAAAGGAGCTGGAAAAGGAATAGGAAACAAAGCCTAAAGCCTACAGAAGAAGGGAAAAATAAAGATGAGAGCAGAAATAAACAATACAGAAACAACAAAACAGTAGAATGGAATAATGAAACTAAGAACTGGTTCTTCAAAATAACTAAGAAAATGGATCAAGCCCTAGCCAGCCTTATCAACAAGAAAACAGAAAAGAACTAAATAAATAAAATCACAAAAGAGACGAGAGATCACAATCAACACCAGAAAATAAGACAATTATAAGGGAATACTATGAAAGATTATACGCTAACAAACTGGGAGACCAGGAAGAATTGGAGAGATCCCTAGAAATGTGCAAATGAGCAAATCTCAAAGAGGAAGAAATAGAAAATGTGAATAGACCCATAACTAGCAAAGGAATTGAATCAGCAAGGCACCTGGGTGTCTCAGTAGTTGAGCATCTGCTTTGGCTCACGTCATGATCCTGGGGTCCTGGGGAATCATGTCCCACATCAGGCTCCCTGCATGGAGCCTCATTTTCCCCCTGCCTATACCCTGCCTCTCTGTGTCTCGCATGAATACATAAATAAAATCTTTAAAAAAGAAAAAGATAAAAAGATGAGAAAGGACCCAATTAAAATCACAAATGAGATAAGAGAAATAACAACCAACACTAGAGAAATACAAACGTTTATAAGAGAGCATTATGAAAAATTATATGCCAGCAACCTAGAACCTGGAAGAAATAGATCAATTCCTGGAAATATATAACATAGCAAAAATGAAAAAGGAAGAAATAAGAAACTTGAACAGACAGATAACCAATAACTGAAATTGAATCAGCAATCAAGAATCTCCCAACAGGAGACGCTTAGATCAATAGAATAGAATGGAATGCCGAAACAAGATACAAACCTGTAACTCTATGATCCATTAATCGACAACAAGGCAGCAAGGAATATCCAATGGCACAAAGACAGTCTCTTCAAGAAACCTGACCCCAGGATAAGAACAAATGGTGTTGGGAAAACCAGGCAGCCACATGCAGAAGAATGAAACGGGACCACTTTCTTACACCATATATATAAAAAATAAATTCAAAATGGATGAAAGACCTAAATGTGAGACCTGAAACCATAAAAAGAAGAAAAGATAGGCAGCAACGTCTTTGACAGTTGGCCATTGGATCTTCTTTCTAGATATGCCTCTGAGTTGAGGGAAACAAAAGCAAAAATACTATTGGGACTTCATCAAATTCAAAAGCTTCTGCAAAGTGAAAGAAACAAACAATGCTAACAGGCAACATACAAAATGAAAGGAGATATTTGTAAACAACACATCCAATAAACAGTTAATATGCAAAATACGTAAAGCAAATATAAATATCAGCATCCTAAACACAAATTATCCAACTGCAGATGGGCAGAAGACATGAATGGACTTTGTCTCTGACAAGACATCCAGATGGCCACCAGACACCGAAAGACACTCAGCGTCACCCATCATCAGGGAAATGCAAATGAAAACCACAATAAGATGTCACCTGACAGCCGTCAGAATGGCTAAAATTAACAACAGAAGAAACAACAGGTGTTGTTGAGGCTATAGAGAAGAGGGAGCCCCCTTACACTCCTGGTGGGCATGGGAACAGGTGCAGCCACTGTGGAAAACATTGTGGGGGGTCCTCGAGACGTTAAAAATAGGGGATCCCTGGGTGGTGCAGCGGTTTGGCACCTGCATTTGGCCCATGTCGCGATCCTGGCGACCCGGGATCGAATCCCACGTCGGGCTCACAGTGCACGGAGCCTGCTTCTCCCTCTGCCTGTGTCTCTGCCTCTCTCTCTGTGACTATCATAAAAAAAATTAAAAAAGAAGTTAAAAATAGACCTACCCTACGATTCCAAAATTGTAGAGCTAGGTATTTACCCCGAGGATAGAAAAGTCGTTTAGTAGATTCCAAGTGGGACACGCAGCCCAGTGTTTGTAGCAGCGTTATCAACAACAGCCAAACTGTGGATACAGCCCAGATGTCCATTGACTGATGAATGGGCAGAGACGATGTGGTAAATATACCCACTGCGACATCACTCGGTCATCAGAAGCGATGAAATGAAGCCATTTACAATGACGTGGGAGAAGTGGAAAGGACTTATGCTCAATGAACTCAGTCAGTCACAGAAAGACAGATACCAAATACCATACAATTGCATTCACATGTGAATTTTAAGAGACCAGACAAACTGGCAAAGGGGCAGAGGGGGGATGAGAGAAGCAAACAAAAAAACACACTCTTAACCACAGAGAATCAACTAATAAATACCAGAGGAAGGTGAGGGGGATGGGGAATCAGGCGATGGGGATAGTGGAGGGCACCTGTGACCAGTACCAGGCATTGTATCCAAGGGTTGAATCACTATGTGGTAAACCTGAAACTATATCATTCTGTGTATACAAAGAGGAATTCAAGTAAAACTTTAAAATAATAATAGGTAGTATTGATGAAACATGTATGCACTAGAGAAAAAATCAGAAAGGCAACTGAAAATCCAAACAAAGAGTCTTTAGAGCCATAAATCCCCTCCTTAGCTCAGCTCCGGAGAAGCCTGCCATGTCTATTCTCACCCCAGCAGAGGCCTGGATTTTGATTCTCTGGGGAGGCCACTGACTTGGTGGAGTCAGGCTATCTTTGAACCCAAAACCTAAATAGAGTGCATAAAACTAAATGGCCCAAGATGCTAAGAGTCCCAGTGCAGGCACAGGCCAAGACCCAAACTCTAACCATACACAGACATAACCCTAAACCTACACTTAATCCTAATGTTAACCTAACCATTAAACAAGACCCATCACTAATCGAAAACCAAACACAAACCCCAAGACCAAAACACATTCACTGAAACTTTCTGCCAACCCTCACCCTAACTCCTAATCATAGGTTCACCTAAACTTAGGTTTCCTTAACCCTGACCCCTACCTTAAATCTAACCCAAACCCTAACCTCTAACCCTAACCTTAAAATAAGTTATTCAAATCCAATTCCTAACCTTAACCTGTACCCTAACCCTAACCCTCTAATACTAATCCTATCTCATACCCCAAACTGTACCCTAACCCGTACCCTAAAACCAACCCCTAACCCACTCCCTAACCCTATATCTTACCCTTTTCCAAAACCGTACCCTGACCCTGACCTGACCCTAACCCTAAACCCTAACCAAACACTAACCCTAACCCTAGCCCTAACCCCTATCCTAATCCTAACCCTCGCCCTAACCCTAAACCTAGCCCTAACTTTAACTCTAACCCTTAACTCTAACCCCTAACTCTAACCCCTAACAATAACTCACACCCTAACCCCTAACCCTAACTGCAAACCTAAGCCCAACCCTAACTCTAACCATAACCCTAACCCCAACTCCTAACCTCCTGCCCTAATCCCTAGAGCTTAAACCCTAACCCTAACACTAAATCCTGTCCCTACCCTAACCCCATCCTAACTCTTAACACTGACCAATACACTTATGCCTCTCCTAACCTCTAATTTGTAACCATAAGCATAATCACTAACCCCTAACATCTAACCTAAGGCTAACCACCAACTTCCTCCCCTCCCCTAACCCTACCATTCATTCGACACTTTCACTTACCCTGTGGTTCTGAGGAGTTCTTTCTGATGTGGACGCGACCCCAACGGCTCCTCCAGATTCCTCCAAGGGGTCCTGAGGAAGCCGGGCTCCTGTGAGTGCGGATGTGGTCCCACAAGTTCCTGAGGCATAGTCAGCGGGTCCTGAGGACACTGGGTCTCCTGTCACTGTGGACTATGCCTCACATCCTCTGGAAGCCTCACAGCAGGTCCTCAGGAGGCCGGGGCTCCTGTCACCCTGGACATGGCCCCATGTCCCCCAGAAAACTCACCGTGGGTCCTGAGGAGGCTGTGGGCTCCTCTCAGCATACACGCAGCCCCTTATGTCCCGAAGCCAAAGTGCAGGTCCTGAGGAAGACAGGGTTCCTGTCAGCATTGACGTGGCCCCACATTTTCCTCAAGCCTCACCATAAGACCTGAGGAGGCTGGGGGCTCCTGTCAGCATGGATGTGGCCCCAAATCTTCCCAAAACTTCACAGTGGGTCCTGAGGAGGCTGGAGACTCCTGTCACTGTGGATGCGGCACCCACATTTTTCTTAGGCCTCACCACAGGCCCTGACAAGGCTGGGGTCTTCTGTCCACATGGACTCATCCACATATTTCCCCAAGTCTACACCAGGGGTCCTGAGGAATTCAGCGTCCTGTTGTGTCTACGTGGCCCCAAGTCCTACCAAAGCGTCGCCGAGGGTTCTTAGGAGGCTGGGGCTCCTGTAACCATGAATGCGGCCCCCAGCTTCCAGAAGCCTCAACTTATGTCCTGAGGGGCCCGGGAGCTCCTGCCAGAGTGAACGCATCGCCACATCTTCCTGAAGCCTCCCCACAGGTCCTGAGGTGGCTCAGAGGCTCCTGTCAGCGTTGGTGCGGGCCCATATCTTCCTGAAGTTTCCCCGCGGGTCGTGAGGCTGCTCAGGGGCGCCTGTCAGCGTGGATGAGGGCCCACAATTTCCTGAAACCTCCCCGCGGGTCCTGAGGTGCTCAGGGCTCCTGTCAGAGTGAATGTGGGCCCACTTCTTCCTGAAGCCTCCCCGCGGGTCCTGAGGAGGCTGCAGCTCATCAGCATAGACGCGTCCCCATGTCTTCCACAGGCCTCCCCAGCACAGGCTGGCTCCTGTTAGTGCAGACAGAGGAGGCCTACTGCACATGCGCATGCCATGGGCGGGGCCTGGGCTCGGGCGCCCCCTGCGGGATGCTCAGGCGCTACAGGAGACTGTGCAGGAGGCAGCGGGTGCTCTAGGGGCCGCACCTGCCTCCTTTCAGGCTCCAGCTGGGGCCTGTTAGCTTCGGAAACATCTCACTGAAAAGGAGCCCAACACCCGGCTTCCCCAGAAATACTTAAGGACAAGGAATTGGAGCCCACAGGACGTGAAATTAAATGTGATCTAGACTTTTACCACGTCCTGCCAAACTCACTCAACCCTCTTCCACTGTGTGCGGGACCGCGGGTTGGTGCAGCCGCAATGGAAACAGTGTGGAGGCCCCTCAGGAAGTTACAAATAGAGCCGCCCTGCGACCAGCAGGTGAATGGCCTGGAGCTCACTCCGAAGATACAGATGCAGTGAGACTCGGGACACCTGCACCCCAATGTCCACAGCAGCCGGGTCCAAAGTAGTCACACTGTGGGAGGAGCCTCGGTGCCCTCTGCCAGATGATGGATAAAGAGGATGGGAGATAGATGATGGTCATAGAGAGAGGAATGGAACTCAGCTATCAAAGAGAAGGAAATCTTGCCATTTGCAATGATGTGTATAGAACTAAAGGGATCATGTTAAGTGAAGTAAGTCAGTCGGGAAAGAGAATGACCATGTGGTTTCATTCATAGGTGGAATTAAAGAAGCAAAGCAGATGAACAACTGTGAAGGGAAGTAAAAACAAATAAGATGAAAACAGATACAGGAAATACAGACTCTTAATGATAGGAAACAAACTGAGGGTAGCTGGAGGGGGCGGATAACAGGGGACCAGCATGAAGGAGGTCATGTGATGTCACGAGCACTGCTGTTGTCTCCCACTGGTGAATCTCTGAATTCTTCCTCTGAAAGTATAATACACTATACGTTAATTAATTGGGTTTAAATTAAGTTAAAAAAATCAGTTCTATCAGAGCACATTTCCTTCTGGACTCTCTGTTTTGCTCATTCAGCTTATGCCGGGACCAACCCCGTCGGTTTGGTTTGTCTAAGTAGGCTCCATGCCTCGTCCATGGCCCAGCACAGGGCTAGAACTCACGACCCCTGAGATCAGGACCAGAGGTGAGATCAGGAGTTGGATGTTTAACCAACGGAGCCAGCTGGGGGCCCGAGAACCACACTGCTTTATCCTGTGTCTCTGTGACATCTTTTGAAATAGGAAAGTGCTGCGTCCCACTCTGTCATGCTTCTCCAGTACTGATTTGCTGTCCGGGGTCATTTGTTGTGGAGGTTGGATGTTATGCGGTTTTTTTTTCCTATTTCTAAGATCTGCCACCATGATTTTGATAGGAATGACATTGAAACTGAGGGCGGCTTCAGGACCTGCGCGACTTTTCACAAGATGAGGCTCCCACCCCACGAGCCCAGGCCGGCCTCCCAGAGCCTGGTATGGCTCAGTGCACAAGACTTGTGCTCCTTTGGTTCAGTCTCATTATTTATTGTCCTTGATGCTCCTGAGAAGGGCGTCATGTCCTTCATTTCCTTCGTGACTGCTCATTGTCAGGACACACCAAGGCTACTCTGATCTGCAGGGTCAGTTTGTGTCCCGTGACTTTACTGAACTCACTCCTTAGTTCTAACAGGTTTTGGTGGAACGTATTGTTCAATATGTTCGCAATCGCTGTATTGAACTCAGATACACGTGAGTACAGTCCTGACACTTCCACTTGCATTTCTCCAACCTCTGCCAGCACCTAACATAAGGAAGTTAGCAGCAACGACTACGGGCAGGCAGGATGCAGGAGGGTCCTGCCCTGAGCTCAGCTTTCAAAAGGAGGCATGCTTCGAAGCCAGCTTTCTACTCACTGCGTTCTGATGGCCATGAGAACATGGCAGCATTGTAATTCAGGATGTTCCATGAATACCGCTTTACTGCACCTGGAGACACAACCTTGAAGCCTGCAGCTTGCCCCTTGCGTCCCATGAGCTTCTGACAAACATGTCTAGTGAGGATGCTCATAACCGTATCTGCAGGCAGTGTGGAACAGGGGAGGACCACGTTCCCTGTTTCTAATACCGCGTCTTCAGCAAATAGGGACAGTGTGACGTCCCCCTTCCAGGTGTGGAACCTTTGCTGTTTACAGCTTAATGTCCTAGAAAGCCCCACAATTGAATCAAACTTGAGCCCAGGCCAAGAGCAGGAAGCCCCTATTAGAATGAGAACAGGGATCAATGCCCTTGAAGGCCCCATATCAAAATGTAAACAGAACTTGAGGAATTGCTCCAGCCCTTCTGGAGGTCCCCAGACCAGCCCTTAAAACTAAGCTAAAACCCACCTCGGGGTCCAAGTCCCTGCTCTGTTGTGTTGGGTATACTTGGACACAAGATCAAGCTTGTAAATAATCCCTCGTGTGTTTGCATCGGAATCGGCTTCTTGGTGGTTTCTCAGATTCGCTATCTTGGGCACAACAGTCTGAGATAAAAATAAAACCAAAAGAAACTCGGACACGGGCAGAGTGAAAGCAGGGTTCTGAGAGAAGCAGCAGAGACCCGGGGGCTTGGCGGCTCTTCTGTGATGAGCGTGCAGACTAGGGGGCGGAATCCTCAGCACCAGAGCCAGAGGACCCAGCGTCCTCACCGGGCTCCCCCCATCAGCCCTGAGTCTCAGGGAGCAGCACAGCACTGCCCGCTGGAGGCCAGAGGTGTTGACGCCCACCCCATCTCTGATCCCGCGAGGTACACCTACCACGCAGATGTGCACCTGACAATCAACGCCACATCCCATTCCCAGACCTCACACAGAGCACTCGCTGCCACCAAGTTGTCAGACCACAGAGGCCCGGAGAGGAGGCCTGGAGACACATTTGCCTCTCGCAAAACTGGCGTCACGTATCGAACGAAATCCTTTCGAAGTGAAGCATACAGGCGGTCAGCAAGAGGGAGGTTCAAGCCATTAGCTCAAGCCAAAGGCGTGTGCATGCCTTGCATTCAGGTGTCCGCTAGGCGCAAAACTGAGAAGGCAGACACTTGGTTTTCACTCGGCTACTGTCCCGCATACAACGAAATTCTGTGGAGGAGGAACGTACAGGCAGTCAGGATGGGGGAGGTACAGGCCATAAGCTCAACTCTCCGAAGTGTCTATGCTTTGCAGGCCGATGTCTGCTAGACACCTATCGAGGCGAGGTATACCCGAGCTACACTCTAATGGAACAAGGGCGTTGGCAATCGCTGTATTGAACTCAGCTACACGTGAGTACAGTCCTGACACTTCCACCTGCATTTCTCCAACCTCTCCCAGCACCTAACATAAGGACTTTAGCAGCTACGCCTACGAGCAGGCAGGATGCGGGAGGGTCCTGCCCTGAGCTCAGCTTTCAAAAGGAGGCATGCCTCTAAGCCAGCTTTCTACTAACTGCGTTCTGATGGCCATGAGAACGTGGCAGCATTGTAATTCAGGATGCTCCATGAATACCACTTTATTGCACCTAGAGACACAACCTTGAAGCCTGCAGCTTGCCCCTGGCATCCCATGAGCTTCTGACAGACATGTCTAGTGAGGATGTTCATAACTGCATCAGCAGGCAGTGTGGAACTGGGAAGGACCTCGTTTCAGCTCATCTCCGATAGGGATGTTCCCCAGAGAGAGAGCTTTCAGCTAGGTACTCAGGTTTGGAAGTTAGTAGGTAGCTCCCATCTGAGGGAGGAATTCCTCAGAAGTTGCTGGATTGAACTAAGACACTTTTGCCTCTCGCAAAACTTGCGTCCTGTATCAAAAGAAATCCTTTGGAAGCGAAGCGTACAGGTGGTCAGCATGTGGGAGGTTCAAATCCTAAGGTCAATCCAAAGGAGTGTGCATGCCTTGGAGGCAGCTGTTGGCTAGGCGCGAAACTGACAGGGCAGACACTTGGTTTTCACTCCGCTTCTTTCCCGCATACAACTAAATGCTGTGGAAGGGGAACGTACAGGCAGTCAGGATGAGGTAGGTACAGCCCACAAGCTCACCTCTCAGAAGTGTGCATGCTTTGCAGGCCGATGTCTGCTAGACACTAGGTATACCCGAGCTACACTCTAATTGAGCAAGGACATTGGTAATCGCTGTATGGAACTCAGATACACGTGAGTACAGTCCTGACACTTCCCCCTGCATTTCTCCAACCTCTCCCAGCACCTAATATAAGGATGTTTGCAGCTACGACTACGGGCAGGCAGGATGCGGGAGGGTCCTGCCCTGAGCTCAGCTCTCACAAGAGACTATGCCTCGAAGCCAGCTTTCAACTAGCTGCGTTCTAATGGCCGTGAGACCATAGCAGTCTTCTAACTCAGGAGGTTCGGAGAATACCACTCTACTGCACCTGGAGACACCTTCCAGGCCTGCATTATTCCACTTGCATCTCACAAGCTTCTGACAAACGGCTCTGGTGAAGATGTTCAAAACTCATTCTGCAGGCAGTGTGGGACTGGGTGTGAGCTCAACTCTCAGAAGAGAGATGCTTTTGGACTCGGGGTTCAGCTAGCTTCTCACGTATGGAACTTGGTATGTAGCACCTGTCTAAGACAGGAATTACTAGGAAATCGCTGGTTTGAGCTTGGAGGCACTAGTCTTGTGTGCCGGGACTTTCCACTTACCTCTCACAGCACTTCCGTCATCCATCGAGCCAAGGCCTGTTAGCAGCGAAATGTACCTGCAGGCAGGATGTGGGAAGTACAGGCCATAAGCTCAACTCTCAAAAGTGTGTACGCCTGGGAGGCAGATGTCTGCTACCCACTCGGACATGGGAGTTAGAACCTAGCTTTTCGAATCGAAAAGTATAGAATCGAATGGAATCGA
Source organism: Canis lupus dingo (assembly GCF_003254725.2). Taxonomy (NCBI): domain Eukaryota; kingdom Metazoa; phylum Chordata; class Mammalia; order Carnivora; family Canidae; genus Canis; species Canis lupus. Next base: position 139,050 of record NW_026019496.1, on the reverse strand, counting down.
ATTGAATCGAATTGAATCAAAAAGAATCAATCGAATCGAATTGAATAGAAAAGAATCGAATCGATTCGAATCGACACGAATCGAAAAAAGTCGAAACAAATCGAATCATATCAAATCGACAAGAATCGAATCGAATCAAAAAGAATCGAATCGAAATGAATCGAAAAGAATCGAATCGAACAGACCGAAAAGAATCTAATCGAAAAGAATCGTATCGAATCGAATCGAATAGAATCGGGAAAGAACCGAATCGATTCCAATCGACTTCAATCGAAAAGAATCGAATTGAACAGTTTCGAATCTTATTGAAAGGAATCGAATCAAATAAAATAGAAAAGAATCAAATCGAAACGAAAAGAATCAAATCGAATCGAATTGAAAAGAATTGAATTGAATCGAAAAGAATCGAATCGAATTGAAAAGAATCGAATCGAATCGATCGAAATGATCGAATTGAAAAGTATCGTGTTGAATCGAATCAAATCGAAAAGAATCAAATCGAATCGTATCGAATCAAAAAGAATCAAATCAAATCGAATCGAAAAGAATAGAATCGTATTTAATTGAATCGAAAAGAATTGAATCGAAAAGAATCGAGTAGAATCAAAGCGAATCGAATCAAATCGAAAAGAATCGTATCGAATCGAATCGAATTGAATCGAAAAGAATCGGATCGAATCTTATATACTTGAATCAAAAAGAATCGATTCAAATCGAAAAAATCAAACCGAATAGAAAAGAATCGAATCTAAAAGAAAAGAATCGATTCAAATTGAAAACCGAAAGGAATCAAAATGATTCGAATAGATACGAAACGAATCGAATCGAAAATAATAGAATCGAATCGAACCGAATCGAAATGAAAATAATCAAATGGAATCGAATTGAAAATAACTGAATCAAATCAAATCGAAAATAATTGAAGCCAGTCTAATAGAAAATAATCGATTCGCATTGAATCGAATCGAAAAAAATCGAAATGAATTGAATTGAAAATAATGAAATCGAATAGAAAATAATCAAATCGAAAGTAATCTTATCAAATCGAAAATAATCGAATCGAATCGAATCGAAAATAATTGAACCGAGTCGATCGAATTGAGTTGAAAATAATCGAATCGAACCGAAATGAATCGAAAATAATCGAATCGAATCGAATAGAGAAGAATCGAATCGAATCAAATCAAATCAATTGAAAAGATCGAATCTAAAAAAATCAAAGAGAATCGAAACGAATCCAATCGAATCGAATTGAAAAGAATCAGATTGAATCAAATCGAAAAGAATCGAATCGAATCGTATCGAATCAAAAAAAATCAAACCGAATTGAAAAGAATCGAATCGTATTTAATTGAATCGAAAAGAATCAAATCGAATTGAATCGAAAAGAATCGAATCGAATCAAATCGAAAGAATCGAATCGAATCGAATCGAATGGAAAAGAATTGAATAGAAAAGAAGCGAATTGAAATGAAAAGAATCGAATCGAAGAGAAAAGAATCGAATCGAATTGAAAGAATCTAATCGAATCGAATCAAATTGAATCGAAAAGAAGCAAAAGGAATCGAATCGAATCAAATAGAAAAGAATCAAATAGAAAAGAATCAAATCAAAACGAATAGAATCAAACTGACTCGATCAAATAGAAAAGAACTGAATCAAATAGAATCGAAATGAATCGAATCAAATCGAATTGAAAAGAATCGGATCGAATCGAAAAGAATGATAATGAAACGAAAAGAATCGAATCGAAATGAAAGAATCAAATCGAATCGAAAAGTATCGAATCGAATCAAAAGAATCGAATCAAAAAGAATTGAATCGAAATGAAAGAATCGAATCGAATCATGTCAAAAAGAATCAAATAAAAAAACGAATAGAATCTAATCGAATCAAAATGAATCGAATCGAATCAAAAAGAATCGAATTGAATCGAATAAAAAAGAATCGTATTGAGGGATCCCTGGGTGGCGCAGTGGTTTAGCGCCTGCCTTTGGCTCAGGGCGCGATCCTGGAGACCCGGGATCGAATCCCACGTCAGGGTCCAGGTACGTGGAGCCTGCTTCTCCCTCTGCCTATGTCTCTACCTCTCTCTCTCTCTGTGACTATCATAAATAAATAAATAAATAAAAACAAAGAATCGTATCGAATCGAATCGAAAAGAATTGAATTGAATCGAATAGAAAAGAATAGAATGGAATGGATTCCTAAAAATTGTATTCGAATCGAATAGAATTGAAAAGAATCGAATGGAATCGAATCCAAAAGAGTCGAATCGAATCGAATAGAATCAAATCGAAACAAAAAGAATCGAATCGAATCGAAAAGAAAAGAATCGAATCGAAAACAATTGAATCAAAAAAAATCGAATCGAATTGAATATAAAAGAATCGAATCGAATCAAATCGAAAAAATCAAATCAGATTTAATGGAATTGGAAAGAATCGAATCCAATCAAACTGAATCGAAAAAATCGAGTCGAAATGAATCGAAACGAATCGAAATCAGATCGAATGGAAAGAATCAAATAAAAAAATATCGAATAGAATCGAATAGAATCGAAAAGAATCGAATGGAATCGAATAGAATAGGATCAATTAGAATCGAAATGAAAGAATCGTATCGAATCGAATCGAAAAGAATCGAATCGAATCGAATGGAAAAGAATCGAATAGAATAAAATCGAATAGAATTGAAACGAATGGAATGGAATCAAAAATAATTGAATTGAATGGAATCGAAAAGAATCTATTCAAATCGACATGAAAAGAATCGAATCAAATCGAACCGAATCAAAACGAATCGAATCGAATCGAACTGAAAAGAATCGAATCAAATTTAATGGAATCGAAACAATCGAATTGAATCGAATCGAATCAAAAAGAATCAAAAAAACCGAATCAGATCGAATTAAAAAATCGATTTGAATCGAAACGAATCGAATCGAAAAGAATCAAATCGAAAAGAATCGAATAGAAACGAAAAGAATCGAATCGAATTGAATGAAAAGAATTGAATCGAATCGAAAAGAATCGAATCGAAAAGAATAGAACCGAAATGAAAAGAATCGAATCGAATCGGTCGAATATATACTTATCGAATCGAATCAAAAAGAATGAAATCGATTCGAATCGGATCGAAAATAATCGAATCGAATTGAAAAGAATCGAATTGAATCAATCGAAAACAATCGAATTGTATCGAATTGAATTGAAAAGAATCTAATAGTATCGAATCAAATAAAAAAAATCGAATTGAATAGAATAGAAAAGAATCGAATCGAATTGAATCAAAAAGAATCGAATCCAAACGAATCGAAAAGAATCGAATCAAATAGAATCAAATAGAAGTGAATCGAATCGAATTTAAAAGAATCGAATTGAATAGAATCAAAAATAATCGAATAGAATGGAATAGAATCGAAATGAATCAAAACGAAAAAAATCGAATAGAATGGAATAGATTTGAAATGAATCGAAACGAATCGAATCGAAAAGAATCGATTCGAGTCGAAATGAAAAGAATCGTATCGAATCGAAACGAAAAGAATCAAATCGAATCGAATTGAAAAGAATCGAATCGAACAGAAATGAATCGAAAAGAATCGAATCAAATTTAATGGAATCAAAAAGAATCGAATCGAATCGAATACACTTGAATCGAATAGAATCGAAAAGAATTGAAAAAATCGAATCAGATTGAATGGAAAAGAATCGATTCGAATCGAAAGGAAATGAATCAAATCGAATCGAATCGAATAGAAAAGAATCAAATCGAAAAGAATCGAATCGAAATGAAAAGAATCGAATCGAATTGAATGAAAAGAATCGAATCGAATCAAAAAGAATCGAATCGTAAAGAATCAAACCGAAACGAAAAGAATCAAATTGAATTATATATAATCGAACCAAAAAGAATCGAATCGAAAATATCGAATCAAATCGAAAAGGATCGAATTGAATCAAATCGAATCGAAAAGAATTGAATCGAATAGAAAAGAATCGAATTGAATCGAATAAAAAATAATAGAATTGTATCTAATTGAATTGAAAAGAATCTAATCGTATCGAATCAATTGAAAAAAATCGAATTGAATAGAATAGAAAAGAATCGAATCGAATTGAATCAAAAAGAATCGAATCCAATCAAATAGAAAAGAATCGAATCAAAACGAAAAGAATCGAATCGAATCGAAAAGAATCAAAAAGAGTCGAAAAGAATCGAATCGAATCGTATCGAAAAGAATCAAATAGAAATGAAAAGAATCGAATCGAATCAAAAGTAATCGAGTCAAAAAGAATCGAATCGAAACCAAAAGAATCGAATCGAAAAGAATCGAATCGAATCGGAAAGAATCGAATTGAAAAAAAACGAATCTAATCGAATTGAATCAAAAAGAATTGAATCGAATCGAAAAGAATCGAATGGATTCGAATAGAAAAGAATCGTATCAAATTGAATAAAAAAGAATCGAATCTAATCGAATAGAATCAAATCGAATCGAAAAGAATCTAATTGAATCAAAGAGAATTGAAAAGAGTGGAATTCAATCGAATCTAAAAGAATCGAGTTGAATCGAATCAAAAGAATCGAATCGAAAAGAATCGAATCATATCGAAAAGAATCGAATTGAATCGAAAAGAATCGTATTGAATTGAATCGAAAAAATTGAATAGAATCCAATAGAATAAAAAAAGATCTAATCGAACCGAATCGAAAAGAATCGATTCGAATCAAAATAAAAAGAATCCTATTGAATAGAATCGAAAATAATCAAATCGAAAAGAATCGAATCGAATTGAAAAGAATCCAATTGAATCGAATCGAATTGAAAAGAATCGAATCGAATTGAAAAGAATCGAAAGGATTGAATTGAAAAGAATAAAAAAGAATCGAATCTAATCGAATTGAAAAGAATAGAATCTAATCAAATCAGAAAGAATCGAATCGAAGAGAATCGAAAAGAATCAAAATGAAAAAAACGAATTAAATCAAATCAATAAGAATCGAATCGAATTGAATCAAATAGAATCAAATTGAATAGAAAAGAATCGAATTGAATCGAAAAGAATCGAATAGAATAGAATGGAAACAAATCAAAAAGAATCAAATTGAATTGAATAAAATCGAACCAAAAAGAATCGAATCGAAAATATCGAAACGAATCGAAAAGGATCGAATCGAATCAAATCGAATCGAGAAGAATCGAATCGACTCGAATCAATTAGGAAAGAAAGGAATAGGTATCGAATAGAAGCGAAACAAAAACTATCGTATTGAAATAAAAATAATAAAATCAAATCGAAAAGAATTGAATCAAATGGAATCAAATAGAAAAAATCTAATTGATTTGAATCAAATCGAATCGAGAAGAATCGAATCGAAAAAAATCAAATGTAATCGCATCGAATCAAAATAATCGAATCGAATGGAAGTGAAAAGAATCGAATAGAATCAAATCAAATCAAATTAAATCGATCGAAAAGAATCGAATCGAAGAAAATCGAAAAGTATTAAATTGAAATGAAAAGAAAATAATCGAATCAAATCAAATCGAATTGAAAATAATCGAATCGAATTGAATCAAAAATTATCAAATCGAAAACAATCGAATAGAAAAGAATAGAATCAAACTGAATCGAATCTAATCGAAAATAATCGAATCGAATCGAAAAGAAAGAAATCGATTCTAATCTATAGAAAAGATTTGAATCGATTCGAATCAAACTGAATCGAAAAGAATCTAATCGAAAAGAAACTAATCGAATCAAATCGAAAAGAAGCGTATTGAAATGAAGAGAATCGAATCGATTAGAATCAAATTGAATCGAAAGAATCGAATCGAATCGAAAAGAAGCGAATTGAAATGAAAAGAATCGAAACGAATAGAAAAGAATCGAATCGAATTGAAAGAATCAAATCGAATCGAATTGAATCGAAAAGAATAAAAAAGAATCGAATCGAATCAAATAGAAAAGAATCAAATGGAAAATAATCGAATCGAAACGAATAGAATCAAACTGAATCGAATCGAATAGAAAAGAATAGAAACAAATCGAATCAGATCGAGTGGAAAAGAATAAAATCGAATCAAAAATAATAGAATCAAATAGAATCGAATTGAATCGAAAAGAATCGAATCTAAAAGAAACGAATCGAATAGAAAAGAATCGAATCAAATCGAATCGACAAGAATCAAATTGAAAAAATCGATTAGAATCGAATCGATTCGAAAAGAATCGAATTGAATCGAATTGGAAAGAATCGTAACGGATCGAAAAAAATCAAATCGAATAGAAAAGAATCGATTCGAATAGTATAGAATTGAAAAGAATCGAATCGATCGAACTGAAAAGAATCAAATCAAATGAAAAGAATCGAATCGAAAAGAATCGAATAGAAATGAAAACAATCGAATCGAATCGACTCTAAAGAATCAAATTGAATTGAAACGAATCGAAAAGAATCGAATTGAATCGAACCGAAAAAAACGAATAGGATCGAAAAGAATCGAAGAGAATCGAATTGAATCGAAAAGAATCGAAATGAAACGAAAAGAATCAAATTGAATGTAATGAAAGAATCGAGTCGAAAAGAATCGAATCAAAACAAAAAAATCAAATCGAATCAAATTGAAAAGAATCGAATTGAATCGAACCAAAACAATCGAATAGGATCGAAAAGAATCGAAGAGAATCGAATTGAATCGAATCGAAAAGAATCGAAACGAAAAGAATCGAAATGAAACGAAAAGAATCAAATTGAATGTAATGAAAGAATCGAGTCGAAAAGAATCGAATCAAAACAAAAAAATCGAATCGAATCAAATTGAAAAGAATCAAATCAAAATGAATCGAAAAAAATCGAATCGAAACGAATCGAAAAGAATCAAATCAAATAGAATCGAAAAGAATCCAATCGAATCGAATCGAAAAAAATTGAATAGAATCGAATAGAATAAAAAAATCGAAATGAATCGAATCGAAGAGAATCGATTCGAATCGAAATGAAAAGAATTGTATCGAATCGAATCGAAAAGAATCAAATCGAATCGAATCGAAAGAATTGAATCGAATCGAATCGAATCAAAAAGAATCGAATTGAATGGAATCGAATTGAATAGAATCTAATCAAATCGAAAAGAATCAAATCAAATTTAATGGAATCGAAAAGAATCGATCTAATCGAATTGAATCGAAAAGAATCAAATCAAAACGAATCGAACCAGATCGAATGGAAAAGAATTGAATCGAATTTGAAAGAATCGAATTGAATGGAAAAGAATCGAATTCAATTGAATAGAAAAGAATCGAATCGTATCGAATCGAAAATAATCGAACCAAATCGAAATGGATTGAATCGAATCCAATCGAAACGAAAAGAATCAAATTGAATAGAACCAAAAACAATCAAATTGAAACAAATCAATTTGAAATGAAAAGAATCGAATCGAATCGAAACGAATTGAATGAAAAGAATCAAATCGAAAAAATCGAATAGAAAAGAATCGAATCAAAGCAGTCGAATAAATCCTAATCTAATCAAATCAAAAAGAATCAAATTGAGTAGAATTGAATCGAAAACAATCGAATCGAATCGACAAGAATCGAATTGTATCAAATCGAAAAGAATTGAATCATATCGAATCGAATCGAAACGAATCTAATCGTATCGAATCGAATAGAAAAGAAACGAATCGAAAAGAATCGAATCGAAACGAAAAGAATCGAATCGAATCTAAAAAAATCGAATCAATTCTAAAAGAATCGAAATGAATCGAACCGAAAAGAATCGAAATGAAATGAATCAAATCGAAATGAAAAGAATCAAATCGAAAAGAATCGAATTGAATCAAATCAAATCGAAAACAATGAATTCGAATCGAATTGAAAAGAATCGAATCTAAAAAAAAGAATCGAATCGAATTGAATCGAAAAGAATCGAATTGATTCAAATTGAATCGAAAAGAATCAAAGAAAATAGAATCGAAAAGAATCGAAATGATTCGAAATGAAAAGAATCGAATTGAATCGAAATGAAAAGAATCGAATCGAAAAGAATCGAATTGAAATGTAAAGAATCGAAATGAAAGCAACGAAAAAAATCGAATTGAAAAGAATCGAATCGAATAATCGAAAAGAATCAATTCGAAACAAATTGAAAAGAATCGAATCGAAACAAACAATCGAATTGAATCGAAAAGAATCAAATCGAATCGATTAAAATAGAAAAGAATCGATTCAAAAAATCGAATAGAACCAAATCGAAGAAAAAAGAATCGAATCGAATCGAAAAGAATCGAATCGAATCGAAAAGAATAGAATCAAATAAAAAGAATCGAATCAAAATGAATCGATTTGAAACGAAAAGAATCGAATTAATCGAATCGAATTGAATGAAAAGAATCGAATTGAATCGAAATGTATCGAATAGAAAAGAATTGAACATAAACGAAAACACTCGATCGAATCAGTCGAATAAATTCTAATCGAATCGAATCAAAAAGAATCAAAAAGATTTGAATTGAATTGAAAAGAATCGAATTGTATCGAATCTAAAAGAATCAAATCAAATCGAATCAAATAGAAAAGAATCAAATCGAATAGAATCGAATCAAAGAAAAAAGAATTGAATCGAAACAAAAAGGTCGAAATGTATCGAATCGAATCAAAAAGAATCTAATCGTATCAAATCGAATAGAAAAGAATCAAATTGAATAGACTAGAAAAGAATAAAATCAAACTGAATCGAAAAGAATCAAATTGAAAGAATCAAATTGAATCGAATTGAATTGAAAAGAATTGTATTGAAAAGAGACAAATCTAAACAAAAATAATTGAATTGAATCGAATCGAAAAGAATCGAATAGAATTGAACTGAAAAGAATCGAATTGGATAGAAAAAAATCTAATAGAATCGAATAGAATGGAAAAGAATCCAATTGCATCGAATCGATAAGAATCGATTCGAATCAGAATGTAAAGAATCGTATCGAATTGAATCGAAAAGAATGGAATTGAATCAAAAAGAAACGAATTGAAAGAATCGCATCTAAACAAAAGTATCGAATTGAATCGAATAGAAAAGAATTGAATCGAATAAAATTGGTAAGAATTGAATCAAATCGAATCGAATTGAAAAGAATCGAATCAAATCGAATTGAAAAGAATCGAATCGAATCAAAAAGAATCAAATTGAAACGAAAAGAATCGAATCAAATTGAATTAAAAAAATCGAATCGAATCGTATTGAAAAGAATTAATTCAAATAGAATTGAAAAGAATCGAATCGAATAAAATCAAATCGAAATGAATGAAATTGAATTGAATAAAAAAAATCGAATAGAATCGAAAACAATTGAATTGAATTGAATCTTAAAAAATCAATTCGAATCGAAATGAAAAGAATCATATTGAATCAAATCGAAAAGAATCGAAAAAATCGAATTGAATCGAAAAGAATCGAAGCAAATCGAAAAGAATCGAATCGAAATGAAAGAATCGAATTGAATCGAAAAGAATAGAATAGAATCGATTCGAATCGAAAAGAATTGAATCGAAGAAAATCGAATAGAAAAGAATCGAATCGAAAAGAATCGAATCGAATCAAATCAAGAGGAATCAAATCGATTCGAATTGAAAGTGTTGAATCGAATCGAAAGAATCTAATTGAATCGAATGAAAAAGAATCAAATTGAATCGAATCGAAAGAATTGAATCGAATCGAAAGAATTGAAAAGAATCGAATTGAATAGAATCGAATAGAATCGAATTGAAAAGAATCGAATCGATTTGAATCAAATAGAATAAAAAAGAATCAAATCGAATAAAATAGAAAAGAATCGAATCGATTCAAAAAGAATCGAATTGAATAAAATCGAAAAGAATCGAATCGAATCTAAAGAATCGATTCAAATCAAAATGAAATGAATCGTATTGAATCGAATAAAAAGGAACCAAATCGAATTGAAGAGAAAAGAATTGAAGAGAAAAGAAATGGATCAAAAAGAATCGAATTGAATGGAATCAAATGGAAAAGAAATGAATCGATTCGAATCAAATCGAATCAAAAAGAAATCAAACCGAATCGAAAAGATTCGACTAATATAATCAGATCGAATGGAAGTGAATCGAATCGAATTGAAAACGATCAAACCAAATTGAACTGAATCGAAAAGAGTCAAATAGAATCAAATCGAATTGAATAGAAAAGAATCGAATTGAATCAAATCGAAAAGAATCGAATCGAAAGGAATAGAATCAAACCGAAACGAATCAAATCTAAAAGAATCAAATCTAATCGATAAGAATCAAAATAAGATCGAATTAAATCGAAAAGATTCGAATCAAATCGAATCGAAAAGAATCAAAATGAATCGAATCGAAAGGTTTTGAATCGAATCGAATCGAAAATAATCGAATCGAATAGAAAAGAATCGATTCGAATCGGAAAGAATCAAATCGAATTGAAAAGATTCGAATCAAATTTAATGGAAATGAAAAGATTCCAATCAAATCGAAAAGAATCGTATCGAATTGAAAAGAATCGAATTGAAACAAAAAGAATCAATTACATCGAATCGAAAAGAATCGAATAGAATAGAATCGAAAAGACGAATCAAATCGAAAAGAATCGAATCGAATCAAGGGAATCGAAAAGAATCGAATTGAAACGATAAGATTCGAATCGAAAAGAATCGAATCGAAAAGAATCGAATTGAATCGAATCGAAAAAAATCGAATCAATAGGAATCGTACCGAAACGAAAAGAATAGAATAGAATCGAAAAGAATCGAATTGAATGGAATCGAATTGTATCGAAAAGAATCGAATCTAAACAAAAATAATCAAATTGAATCGTATCGAAAAGAATCGAATCAAATCGAACTGAAAACAATCGAATCAAATCAATAAGAATTGAACTGAATCGAATCGAAAAAATCAAATAGAATCGAATAGAATGGAAAAGAATCGAATCGCATCGAATCAGTAAGAATCGATTTGAATCAAAATGAAAAGAATCGTATCGAATCGAAAAGAATCGAATTGAAAGGAAGCGAATCTAAATGAAGAATCGAACTGAATCTAATCGAAAACAATCAAATCAAATAGAATAAAAAAGAATCGAATCAAATCGAACCAAAAAATATCGAATTGAATCGAATAGAAAAAAATGAAGAGAATTGAAAAGTCTCGAAACGAATCGAATTGAAAAGAATCGATTCGAATCAAAATGAAAAGAATCGTATTGAATCGAACAGAAAAGAATCAAATCGAATCGAACAGAAAAGGATCGTATCGAATCAAATTGAAATGAATCAAAACGAATTGAAAAGATTCGAATTGTATGGAATCGAATCGAAAAGAATCGAATCGAATCGAAAATAATCAAGTGAAATTTAATGGAATAGAAAGAATCGAATTGAAAAAAATCAAATCGAAAAGAATCGAAACAAATCGAATCAGGTCGAATGTAAAACATTCAAATCGAATAGAAAAGAATTGAGTTGAATCGTATCGAAAAGAATCAAATTGAATTGAAAAGAATCGAATCAAAAAGAATGGAATTGAAATGAAAAGAATGAATCGAATCGAAAAGAACCATAATGAATCGAATCGAATGGAATTGAATCGAATATAAAAAAAATCGAATCGAATAAAATCGATAAGAGTCGAATCAAATCGAATAGAATTGAAGAATTGAATCGAATAAAATCGAATCGAAAAGAATGGAATTTAATTGAATAGAAAAAAATCAAATAGAATCGAATATAATCGAAAAGCAGCAAATCGAATCGAAAAGAATCGATTCGAATCCAAATGAAAAGAATCATATTGAATCAAATTGAAAAGAATCAAATCGTATTGAAAAGAATCAAATCGAATAGAAAAGAATCAAATAGAAATGAAAAGAATCAAATCTAAAAGAATAGAAAAGAATCGAATCAAAACGAAAGAATCGAATCGAAAAGAATAGAGTAGATCGATTTGAATCGAAAAGAACTGAATTGAAGAAAATCAAATAGAATCGAATCAAAAATCGAATCGAATCGAAAAGAATCGAATCGATTCGAATTGAAGAGTTAAATCGAATCGAAAGAATCAAAAGAATCAAATCGAATCGAACCGAAAAGAATCAAATTGAATCGAATCGAAAGAATTGAAAACAATCGAATTGAATTGAATCAAAAAGAATCGAATCAAAAAGAATCGAATGGGGGATCCCTGGGTGGCGCAGCGGTTTGGCGCCTGCCTTTGGCCCAGGGCGCGATCCTGGAGACCCGGGATCGAATCCCACGTCAGGCTCCCGGTGCATGGAGCCTGCTTCTCCCTCCTCCTGTGTCTCTGCCTCTTTCTCTCTCTCTATGTCTATCATGAATAAATAAATAAATCTTTAAAAAAAAAAAAAAAAAAAAAAAAAACAAAAAGAATCGAATGGAAACGAAAGAATTGAATTGAATCAAAAACAATTGAATCAAATTTAATGGAATCCAAAGAATCGAATCGAATCGAATCGAAAAAATAGAATCGAAAAGAATTCAAACGAATCGAATCAGGTCGAATGGAAAAGAATCGAATCTAATCAAAAAGAATCGAGGTGAATCGAATCGAAAAGAATCAAATTGAATCGAAAGGAATCGAATCAAAAAGAATGGAATCGAAATGAAAAGAATGAATCGAATTGAAAAGAAATGAAACGAATTGAAAAGAATCATAACGAATCGAATCGAATTGATATGAAAAGAATCGAATCCAAACAATCAAATCGAAACCAAAGAATTGAATCGTATCGAATCGAATCGAAAAGAATCGAATTGAATCGAATCGAAAAGATTGATTCGAAATGAAAAGAAAATATGAAATGAAAATATGAAAATGAAAAATGAAAATATGAAATGAAATAGAAAAAATTGAATCGAATCGAATAGAAAACAATCGAATCGAATCGAAAAGAATCGAATTGAATCAAATCGAATCGAAAAGAATCAAATAAAAAAAATAAATAAAAATAAATAAAAACAAAAAAAAAGAATCAAATAAAATAGATTAGAAAAGAATCGAATCGAAAAGAATCGAATTGAATCGAATCGAAAAAAATTGAATAGAATCGAATAGAATCGAAAAGAATCGAAACGAATCAAATCGAAGAGAATCGATTCAAATAGAAATGAAAAAATCGTATCGAATTGAAACGAAAAGTATCAAATTGAATCAAATCGAAAAGAATTGAATCAAATTGAATCGAAAACAACTGAATCGAATCGAATCGAAAAGAATCGAATTGAATCGAATCGAATAGAAAAGAATCGAATTGAATCGAAAAGAATCGAATCGATTCGAATTGAATCGAAAATAATCAAATCAAATAGAATCAAAAAGAATCGAAATAAATTGAATCGAAAAGAATCGAAATGAAAAGAATCGAATTGAAACGAAAAGCATCGAATCGAATGTAACGAAAAAAAACGAAAAGAATCGAATCAAAACAAAAGAATCGAATTCAATCGAATCAAATCGAAAAGAATCAATTCGAAACAAACTGAATAGAATCAAATAAAATCGAATCGAATCGAAAAGAATCGAATTGAATCAAATCGAATCAAAAAGAATCAAATAAAATAGATTAGAAAAGAATCGAATTGCATCGAAAAGAATCGAATTGAATCGAATCGAAAAAAATCGAATAGAATCGAATAGAATCAAAAAGAATCGAAACGAATCAAATCGAAGAGAATCGATTCAAATAGAAATGAAAAAATCGTATCGAATCGAAACAAAAAGAATCAAATTGAATCAAATCGAAAAGAATTGAATCAAATCGAATCGAAAACAACTGAATCGAATCAAATTGAAAAGAATCGAATTGAATCGAATCGAATCGAACAGAATATAATCGAATCGAAAAGAATCGAATCAAATTTAATGGAATCAAAAAGAATCGAATCGAATCAAATTGAATAAAAAAGAGTCAAATCGAAGAGAATCGAAACGAATCCAATCAGATCGAATTTAAAAGAATCGAATCGAAAAGAATTGAATGGTATCGAATCGAAATGAAAAGAATTGAATTGAATCGAATCAAAAAGATTCGAATCGAAAAGTATCATATTAAGCGATAAGAAACAATTCGAATAGAAAAGAATCGAATCGTATCGAATCGAAAAGAATCGAATTGATTAGAAAATAATCGAATTGAATCGAATCTAAAAGAATCAAATCGTATGCAATCGGATAAGAATCGATTGTATGGAATCGAATCGAAAAGAATCGAATTGAATAAAATAGAAAAGAAAGGAATCGAATTGAATCGAAAAGAATCGAATCGAATAAAAAAGAACAGAATCGAAACGAAAAGAATCGAAGAGAATCGAATCGAATCAAAAAGAATCGAGTCGAATCAAATCAAAAAGCATCAAATCGAAAAATATCGAATTCAAATGAAAACGAATTGAATCGAATCGAAAAGAATCAAATTGAACGAATTGAATCGAAAAGAATAGAATCTAAACGAAAAGAATCAAATCGAATCGAATCGAAAAGAATCGAATCGATTCGAAACGAATCGAAAAGAAACAAATCAAATAGAATTGTAAAGAATCGAAATAAATCGAAAAGAATCAAATTGAATCGAATCGAAAAGAATCAAATCAAAAAGAATCAAATAGAAACCAAAGAATCGAATCGAAGCAAAAAGAATAATATTGAATCGAATCGACAAGAATCGAATCGAAAAAAATCGAATAGAATCGAATCGAATTAAAAAGAATCAAATCGGGATCCCTGGGTGGCGCAGCGGTTTGGCACCTGCCTTTGGCCCAGGGCGCGATCCTGGAGACCCGGGATCGAATCCCACATCGGGCTCCCGGTGCATGGAGCCTGCTTCTCCCTCTACCTGTGTCTCTGCCTCCCTCTCTCTCTCTCTGTAACTATCATAAATAAATAAAAATTAAAAAAAAAGAATCAAATCGAATCAAATCGAATCTAAACGAAAATAATCAAATTGAATGGAATCGCATCGATAAGAAAAGAATAAAAAAAATCGCATAGAATTGAGTCAAATCCAAAAGAATTGAATTGAATCAAAAGAAATAGAATTGAATCGAATCGAATAAAAAATCGAATCGAATCTAAACGAAAATAATCGAATTGAATCGACTCGAATCGATAAAAATCGAATCGAAAAGAATCGAATCCAAATGAAAATATTTGAATTGAATCGAATCAAAAGGCTCGAATTGAGTCAAATCGAAAAGAATCGAATCCAATCTAAAAGAATCGAATTGAATCGAATCAAAAAAATCGAATCCAATTGAAAAGAATCGAATTGAATCGAATCGAAAATAAATGAATTGAATTGAAAAGAATCGAATAGAAAATAATCGAATCGAATCAAATTGAAAAGAATCGAAAAGAATCAAATCGAATTGAAAAGAATCGAATCGAATCAAAAAGAATCGTATCAAATCGAATCAAAAAGAATCGAATTGAATCAAATTGAAAAGAATCGAATCGAAAAGAATCATATAGAATCAATAGAATTGAATCAAAAAGAATTGAATCAAATTGAAAAAATTGAATCGAATTGAGTCGAAAAGAATTGAATCAATAAGAATCAAATCGAATCGAAAAGAATCGAACCAAATCAAATAAAAAAGAATCGAATCGAATCAAAAAGATTCGAATCGAATCGAATAAAAAATAATCGAATTGAAACAAATCAAAACGAATCGAAAGGATCGAATTGAAAAGAATCCAATCGAAAAGAATTGAAACGAATAGAATATAGTAGAATCTCAAAGAATCGAATATAATCAAATCGTAAAGAATCGAATCGAATCGAAAAGAATCGATTTGAATTGAATCGAACCGAATGAAATCGAATCCCATTGAAAAGAATTGAATCAAATCGAAAGAATCAAATTGAATCAAAGAATCAAATCGAATCAAATCGAAAAGAATTGAATCGAATCGAAGGGGTCGATCGAAGAGAATTGAATCGATTCGAAAAAAACGAATCGAATCGAATTGAATCGAATTGAAAAGAATAAAAAATTGAATCGAATTGAAACGAATCGAAAAGAATCGAGAAGAATCGAATCGAATCGAATTGAAAAGAATCAAATCGAATCGAATCGAATTAAAAAGAATCGAATCGAATCGAAAAGAATCGAATCGAGTTGAAAAAATCGAATCGAATCGAATCGAAAAGAATCGAATCGAAACAAATTGAAAGAATTGAATCGATTCGAAAAGAATCAAATCAAAACGAATCGAAAAGAATCGAATCGAATCAAAAAGAATCGAATACAAAAGAATCGAATCGACGAATCGAAAAGAATCGAATCGCAAGGATTCGAATCAAATAGAATAGAATCGAAAATAATCGAAGCGAATAGAATCAAAACGAATCGAATTGAAAATAATCAAATCGAATCAAATTGAAAAGAATCGAATCGAATCAAAATGAATCGAATCGAAAATAATCGAATCAAATTGAATCAAAACATATCAGCCGAAAATAATCGAATGAAATCGAATCAAAATTAATCTAATCGAATTGAATCGAAATGAATTGAATCGAAACGAATCCAATCGAAAATAATTGAATCAAAATGAATCGAATCGTAAATAAATGAATCGAATCAAATCGAAAATAATCAAATCGAAGTGAATCGAATCGAAAATAATCGAATCGAATCGAATCAAAAATAATCGAATCAAATCGAATTGAAGCGAATCAAATCGAAAATAATCGAATCGAAATAAATTGAATCAAAAATAAAGGAATCGGGGATTCCTGGGTGGCGCAGCGGTTTAGCGCCTGCCTTTGGACCAGGGCGCAATCCTACAGACCTGGCATCGAATCCGACGTCAGGCTCCCGGTGCATGGAGCCTGCATCTCCTTCTGTGTCTCTGCCTCTCTCTCTCTCTCTGTATGACATCATAAATTAAAAAAAAGAAAAGAAAAGAAAGGAATCGAATCAAAATGAACCGAATCGAATCGAACCTAATCGAAACGAATCGAATCGAAAATATTTGAATTGAATTGAATCGAATCAAAACTAATCGAATCATATAGAATCGAAATGAATCGAACCAAAAATAATTGAATCGAATCAAAACGGATCGAATCGAAAATAATCGAATCGAAACGAATGGAATCGAAAATAATCTAATCGAATCGAATCAAAAATAATCGAATCGAATCAAATAGAAACGAATAGAGTGAAAAATAATTGAATCGAAACAAATAGACTCGAAAATAATAGAATCAAATTGAATCGAATCAAACTAATCGAATTGTTTTGAATCGAAATGAATCGAATTGAAAATAATCGAATCAAAACGAAACGACTTGAAAATAATTGAATTGAATCAAAACGAATCGAATCGAAAATAATTGAATTGAAACGAATCGAATAGAAAATAATTGAATCGAATCGAATGGATAGAAATTAATTGAATTGAAATGAATCGAAAAGAATCGAATCAAAATTAAATAAAAAAGAATTGAAAAGAATCGAATCGATTTGAAAAGACTCAAATCGAATCGAAAAAGATCGAATCGAATCGAAAAGAATCAAATCGAATCGAATTGAATCGAAAAAGAAGAATCGATTTGAAAAGAATCAATCGAAAAAAAAAAAAAAAAAAGAAAAGAATCAAATCGAATCGAAAAAGATCAAATCGAATTGAAAAGAATCAAATCGAATCGAAAAAGATCGAATCGAATCAAAAAGAATTGATTCGAAATGAATTGAATCAAATTGTATCGAAAAGAATCTAAACGAATCAAATAAAGAAGAATCGAATCGAAAAAATCGAATCGAATCTAATTGAATCGAAAAGAATCGAATCAAAAAGAATCGAATCGAATCGAATCAAAAATAATCGAATCGAATAGAATCGAAATGAATCGAATCGAAAATAATCGAATCGAAACGAATCGAATCAAAAATAATTGAATCAAATCGAAATGAATCGAATCAAAAATAATCGATTCAAAAATAATTAAATCGAATCGAAACGAATTGAGTCGAAAATAATCTAATCAAAATGAATCGAATAGAAAAAAATCGAATCGAAAAGAATCGAATCGTAAATAATCGAATCGAAACGAATTGACTCGAAAATAATTGAATGGAAACAAAACGAATTGAATCGAAAATAATTGAATCGAAACGAATCGAATCGAAAATAATTGAATCGAATAGAATCGAATTAAATAGAAATTAATCAAATCGAATTGAATCGAAACGAATTGAATTGAAAATAATCGAATCGAAATGAATCGAATCGAAAATAATCGAATTGAATCGAATCGAAACGAATCGAATCGAAAATAATAAAATCGAAACGAATCGAATCGAAATGAATCAAATCGAGAATAATAGAATCGAAACTAATTGAATCGAAAAAATCGAATCGAATCGAATCAAATCGAATCGAAAAGAATCGAATCAAATTGAATCAAAAAGATTCAAAAAGAATCAAATCGAATAGAATTGAAAAGAAACGAATCAAAAACTTTCGAATCGAAATGAAAAATATTAAATTGAATCGAATCCAAGAAATCGAATCGAATCGAATCGAAAAGAATAGAATCAATTGAAAAAGATCAAATCGAATCGATCGCGTCGAAAAGAATCGAATAGATTCAAAAGAATCTAATTAAATCGAATCAAATAGAATCAAAACATATCAAATAAAGAATCGAATTGAATTGAAAAGAATCGAATCAAATTGAATCAAAAAGAATCGAATCCAAAGGAATCGAATCGAATCTAAAATAGTTGAATCAAAAAGAATTGAATCGAATAGATTCGAATTGAATCGAATCGAATGAAAAGAATCGAATCGAATTGAAAATAATCCATTCGAATCTAATCATATCGAATTGAATATAATCGAAACGAATCAATCGAATCT
The DNA here is from genome assembly GCF_003254725.2 of Canis lupus dingo. NCBI lineage: Eukaryota > Metazoa > Chordata > Mammalia > Carnivora > Canidae > Canis > Canis lupus. Next base: position 120,121 of record NW_026019496.1, on the reverse strand, counting down.
AATTAATCGAATGAAAAAATTGAATGGAATTGAAACGAATCGAATCGAAAATAATCAAATCGAATCAAGTTGAAATTAATCGAATCGAATTGAATCTAATGGAAACGGATCGAATAAAAAATATTTGAATCGAATCAAATCGAATAAAAAATAATCGAATCGAAATGAATCGAATAGAAAATAATCAATAGAATCGAATAGAAAATAATCAGTTTGAATCGATTCAAAACGAATAGAATCGAAAATAATCAAATCGAATCAAATAGAAAATAATCGAATCGAATCGAAAATAATTGAATTGAAATGAAACGAATCGAAATGAATAGAATCAAATCGAAAATAATCGAACTGAAACGAATCGAATCGAAGGTTATCGAATTGATTCAAAACTAAGCAAATCAAAAATAATTGAATTGAAAGAAATCGAATTGAAAATAATTGAATCGAATCGATTCGAATAGAAATTAATCGAATCGAACTGAATCGAAACGAATCGAAACAAAAATAATCGAATAGATTCAAAAAGAAATTCGAATCGAAAAGACTCGAATCTATAAGAATCAAATCGAATCGAATCGAAAAAATCGAATCAAATCACACCTAATCAAAAGAATCGAATAGAATGGAATTAAAAGAATCGAATCGAATTGAATTGAATAGAAACAAAAATAATCGAATCGAATCGAATTGAAACGAAATGAATCGAAAAAAATCGAATCGAAAAGAATCGAATCGAAAATAATCGAATCGAATCGAAATTAATCGAATCGAATTGAATCTAATCGAAACGAATCGAGTTGAAAATAATCGAATCAATTCAAATCGAATCGAATAAAAAATAATCGAATCGAATCGAATAGAACCAAATCAAGTCGAATATAATTGAATCGAAATTAATCGAATCGAAATGAATCGAATCAAATCGAAAAAAATCTAATCGAACAAATCGAATCGAAGATAATCTAATCGAATTGAAAATGAATCGAATCGAATCGAATTGAAACTAATCAAATCGAATCGAAATGAATCGAATCGAAATGAATCGAATCGAAAATAATCGAACCGAATCAAATCAAATCGAATAGAAATTAAACGAATCGAATCAAAATGAAACGAATCGATTAGAATCGAATTGAAAATAATCAAATCGAAATGAATCGAATAGAAAATAATCGAATCGAATCGCATTGAAACGAATTGAATCGAAAGGAATCAAATCGAAAATAAATCGAAATTATTCGAATTGAATCGAATCTAATCGAAGCGAATCGAATAGAAAATAATCGAATCGAATCGAAAATAATTGAAGCAATTCTAATTGAATCGAAAATAATCGAAACGAATCGAATTGAAACGAATAGAATGGAAAATAATCGAATCGATATGAATCGAATCGAATAAATCGAATCGAAACGAAATCGAATCGAAAATATTCGAATCGAAAATAATCGAATCGAATCAAATCCAAAAGAATCGAATTGAATCGAAGAGAAAAGAATCAAATTGAATCAAATCGAAAAGAATCGAATCGAGACGAAAAAATCGAATCGAGTTGAAAATATCGAATCGAATCAAATCAAAGTGTCAAATTGAATCGAAAAGAATCGAATCGGAAAGAATTGAGTCGAAAAGAATCAACTCTGGGGATCCCTGGGTGGCGCAGCGGTTTGGCGCCTGCCTTTGGCCCAGGGCGCGATCCTGGAGACCTGGGATCGAATCCCACATCAGGCTCCCGGTGCATGGAGCCTGCTTCTCCCTCTGCCTATGTCTCTGCCTCTCTCTCTCTCTGTGTGACTATCATAAATAAATAAAAATTTTTTTTAAAAAAAGAAAAGAATCAACTCAAAAGAATCGTTCGAATCAAAAAGAATCAAATAGAGGAGAACCGAATCAACGAATCGAAAAGAATAGAATCGAAAAGAATCGAATCGAAAGTAATCGAATCGAATTAATTGAATCGAAAATAATCAAATCGAATCGAATCGAATTGAATCGAAAATAATCGAATCGATATGAATCAAATTGAATAAATCGAATCGAAACGAATCGAATTGAAAATGTTCGAATCGAAAATAATCGAATCAAATCAAATCCAAAATAATCGAATTGAATTGAATCGAAGAGAAAAGAATCGAATTGAATCAAATCAAAAAGACTCGAATCAAGATGAAAAAATCGAATCGAGTTGAAAATATCGAATCGAATCGAATCGAAGTGTCATATCGAATCAAAAAGAATCGAATTGAAAAGAATCGAATCGGAATGAATCGAGTCGAAAAGTATCAAATCAAAAAGAATCGTTTGAATCAAAAAGAATCAAAAAGAAAAGAACCGAATCAACGAATCGAAAAGAATAGAATCGAAAAGAATCGAATCGAAAGTAATCGAATCAAATGAATTGAATCGAAAATAATCAAATCGAATCGAATCGAATTGAATCGAAAATAATCGAATCGAATTGAAATTTATCGAATCAAAAATAATCGAATCAAAACGGATTGAATCAAAAATAATCAAATCGAATCGAATCGAAATGAATTGAATCGAAAATAGTCGAATCGAATCTAATTGAATCGAAAATAATTGAATCGATTCTAATCGAATCGAATTTAATCGAAATGAATCGAATCGAAAATAATCGATTCGAAACGGATTGAATCGAAAATAATCGAATCGAATCGAATCAAAACGAATCGAATCGAAAGTAATCGAGTCGAAACTAATTGAATCGAAAATAATCGAATCGATTCGAATTGAATTGAAATGAGTCGAATCGAATCGAAACGATTTGAAATGAATCAAATCGAAAATAATACAATTGAAACAGATCGAATCGAAAATAATTGAATCGAATTGAATCGAAATTAATCGAATTGAATCGAATCTAATAGAAATAATCGAATCGAAAATATTCGAATAGAATTGAATCGAATAAAAGATAATCGAATTGAATCGAATTGAAACAAATAAAATCGAAAAGAATTGAATCAAAACAAATCTAATAGAAAATAATCGAATCGAATCAAATAGAAAATAATCGATTCGAAACGAAGAGAAACGAAATAATTGAATCGATTCAAATCGAATCGAATCGAATCGAATATAATTGAATCGAATCGAATAGAAAAGAATCGAATCGAATCAACAAGAATCGAATCGAAAAGAATCGAATGAATCGAAAAGAATCGAATTGAAAAGAATTGAATTGAAAAGAATAGATTCGAATTGAAAAGAATCAAATTGATAAGAATCGAATCGAATCGAAAAGAATCAAATGGAAAAGGATCGAATCAACAAATCGAAAAGAATAGAATCGAATGGAATCGAATCAAAAACAATAGAATCGAATCGAAACTAATCAAATCCAAATGAATCGAATCGAAAAGACTCGATCGAAAAGAATCGAATCGAATTGGATCAAATCGAATCGAAAATATTTGAATCAAATCGAATCGAATTGAATAGAATCGAAAAGAATCGAATCGAATTGAAAATAATTGAATCGAATCAAAAAGAATCAAATCAAATCAAATCGAAAAGAAGCGAATAAAATTGAATCGAAAAGAAATGAATTGAATCAAGTAGAATGGAATCGAAAAGAATCGTATCGAATTGAAAAAATTCGATCGAATTGAATCTAAAAGAATTGAATCGATAAGAATCGAATCGAATAGAAAAGAATTGAACCAAATCAAATAGAAAAGAATCGAATCGAATCGAAAAGATTCGAATCAAATCGAATCGAATAAAAAATAATCGAATCGAAACAAATCGAATCGAATCGAAAGAATCAAATCGAAAAGAATCCACTCAAAAAGAATTGAAACGAATAGAATCAAGTTGAATCGAAAAGAATCGAATGTAATCGAATCGAAAAGAATCGAATCGAATCGAAACAAAAAGAATCGAATAGTATTGATCAAAAAGAATCGAATCAAATCAAAAACAATTGATTTGAATCGAATCGAATTGTAATGAGTCGAACTGAAAGGAATCGAATCAATCGAATCGAATCGAATCAATTCTAATCGAATCCAATCGAAAAGAATCGAATAGAATCGAATCGAAAAGAATCAATTCAATCGAATCAAAAAGAATCGAAACAAATCGAATCAAAGGAATCGAATCGAATCAAAAAATCCAATTGAATCTAATCGAAAAGTATCGAATCGAATCGAATCGAAAAGAATCGAATTGAAAAGAATCTAATCGAATAGATTCAAATCGAATCGAATTGAATCGAAAAGAATCGAATCAAATCGAATCGAAAAGAATCGAATTGAATCAAATCGAATGGAATCAAATAGATTTGAATTAAATCAAATCGAATGAAAAGAATCGAATTGAATCGTAAAGAATTCAATCGAATCGAAAGGAATCAAATTGAATTGAGAAGAATCGAATTGAAAAATATTGAATCGAATCGAAAAGAAACGAATCGAAAAGGATCGAACTGAATTGAAAAAAAAAGAATCGAAAAGAATCGAATGGAATCGAAACAAAAACAATTGAATCCAATCGAAAAGAATCGAATCGAAAGGAATCGAATTGAATCGAATCTAAACAAATCGAATCCAAATGAATCAAATCGAAAAGAGTCTATCAAAAAAAAAAAGAAGAGTCTATCAGAAAGTCGAATCGATTCGAAAAAAACGAATCGAATAGAATTGAATCGAATCCAAAATAATTGAATCGAATTGAATGGAAATGAAAAGAATCGAATTGAATTGAAAAGAATCGAATCGAATCAAATCAAATCGAAAAAAAACGAATCAAATTGAATCAAAGAGAATCGAATCGAATCGAAAGGACTCGAATCGATACATATCGAAAAGAATCGAATCGAACGGAATCAAAGATTCGAATCGAAAAAATCGAATTTAATCGAATCGATTCTAAAAGAAAGGAATTCGAATCGAAAAGATTTCAATCAAATCAAATAGAAACAGGGAATCGAATCAAATAGAATCGAAAAGAATTGAATCGAATACAGAAGGATTGAAATGAATCGAATCAAAAAGAATTGAATCAAATCAAATGGAAAAGAATCGAATCAAAATAATCGAATCGGGGATCCCTGGGTGGCGCACCGTTTTAGCGCCTGCCTTTGGCCAAGGGCGCGATCCTGGAGACCCGGGATCGAGTCCCAAGTCAGGCTCCCGGTGCATGGAGCCTGCTTCTCCCTCTGCCTGTGTCTCTGCCTCTCTCTCTCTCTCTCTCTCTGTGACTATCATAAATAAATAAAAATTAAAAAAAAACAAAATAATTGAATCGAAAAGAATTGAATAGAAAAGTTTCCAATCGAATCGAATTGAATCGAAAAGAATCTAATCGAATCGGAAAGAATCGAATCGAATCGGAAAAAAATAAAATTGAATCAAATCAAATAGAAAAGAATCGAATCGAAAATAATCCAATCATATCGAATTGAATCGAAAATAATCGAATCGAAACGAATCGAATCAAATGGAAAGAATCGAATTGAAAAGAATGCAAACGAAAGGAATCGAATTGAATCAATGAGAATTGAAACGAAGTGAATCTAGTATCGAAAAGAATCGAATGTAATGGAATCGAAAAAAATCGAATCGAAGACAATCGAAAAGAATCGAATGGAATTGAAATGAAAATAATTTAATGGAATTGAATAAAAAAGTATCGAATCGAAAAAAATCGAATCGAATCGAATCGAATTGAAATGAATAGAACTGAATGGAATCGAATCCAATCGAAAAGAATCGAATCTAATCGAATCGAAAATAATCGAATCGAAAAGAATTGAATCGAATAGTTTCGAATCAAATCGAATTGAATCGAAAAGAATTGAATCGAATCGAATCAAATCGAATCACAAAGAATCGAACCGAAAAGAATCGAATCGAATAAAAAAGAATCGAATTGAAAAGAATCGAATCGAAAAGAATTGAATCGAATAGTTTTGAATCGATTCGAAACAAATACAAAATAATCGAATTGAATCGTATCAAATCGAATTAAAAGAATCGAATCGATAGAATCAAAAAGAATCAAATCGAATCGAAAAGAATCAAAGAATCAAATCGATTTGAATCGAATCGAAAGGTATCGAATCGAATCGAAAAGATTCGAATGGAATCGACAAGAAACGAATCGAAAAGAATCGAATTGAATAGAAAAGAATCGAATTTAATTGAAACGAAGAGAATCAAATCGAATCGAAAAAATCGATTTGAATCGAATCAAATTGAAATGAATCGAACCGAATGGAATCGAATCCAAACGAAAAGAATCGAATCGAATCGAAAAGAATCGAATCGATTCGAATCAAAAGTATTGAATTGAAAAAAAATAAAAAAAAAGTATTGAATTGAACCAATTCGAAAAGAATCTAATTGAATCAAAAAAATCGAATTGAATTGAAAAGAATAGAATCGAATCGAAAAGAATCAAATTGAACCGGGATCCCTGAGTGGCACAGCAGTTTGGCGCCTGCTTTTGGCCCGGGGCGCGATACTGGAGACCCGGGATGGAATCCCACATCAGGCTCCCGGTGCATGGAGCCTGCTTCCCCCTCTGCCTGTATCTCTGCCTCTCTCTCTCTCTGTGAATATCATAAATAAATAAAAATTTAAAAAAAGAATCGAATCGCACCAAATCGAAAAGAACTGAATCAAATCAAATTGAATCAAATCGAAAAGAATCGAATTGAAAAGAATCAAATCGAATAGATTCAAATCGAATAGAATCATATTGAATCGAATCAAATTGAATTGAATCGAATCGAATCGAATCGAAAAAATCGAATAAAATCGAAAAGAATCGAATCAAAAAGAATCGAATCGAATTGAATCAAATCGAATTGAAAAAAAATCGAATTAAATCGAAAAGAATCGATTCGAATAGAAAAGAATCGAATCGAAAAGATCGAATCAAATCGAAAAGAATCGAATTGAATTGAAAAAAGTCGAATCGAATCGAATCTAAAAGAATAGAATAGAATCGAAGATTCAAATCCAAAATAATCGAACTGAACAGTCGAATCAGAAAGAAACAAATCGATTCGAGTGAGGTGAGGCTCAGGTGTGGAACAAGTAACCAGGTCCCAATAATGCGAGGTGAGGACCAGAGTCACAAGATCTGGGTGAGGCCCAGATAGAATCAGAGACACCAGTTCCAGGTGAAGCCAAGAAGTAGTCCACAGGAATCATGTCCAGGTGGGGAACAAAGTCACCAGGACTGGGTGAGGCCCAGATGGGGACCAGATTCAGCAGGTCCAGGTGAGGACCAGGTGGTGACCAGAGTCACCAATTCCAGGTGAGGACCAGGTAAGGACCAGATTCACCAGGTCCAAGTGAGGCCCACGTGGGGACCTGAGTCACCAGGTATGGGTGACGCCCAGGTGGCAACCCCACTCACCAGGTCCAGGTGAGGCCAACCTGCAGGCCAGAGTCACCAGATCCAGGTGAGGCCCTGGTGGGGACCGGAGTCACCAGGTAAATGTGAGGCTAGAAGGACACCACAGGCCCCAGGTCCAGGTGTGGTTCATGTGGTAACGAGAGTCACCATGTCCAGATGAGACCCAGGTGGGGACCACAGTCACCAGGTCCAGACTGAGGCCTAGGTGGGGGGCCCAGAGTCATCAGGGCCATGTGAGGCCAAAGTTAAGATCAAAGTTATCAGGGCCAGGTGAGTCCCAGGTGGGGAACAGAATACCATGTCCAATTATGCCCAGGTGGGAGCAGAGACACATGGTCCAGATGAGGCCTAAGTGAGGATTATATTCACCAGGTCCTGTTGAGGCCCAGTTGAGGACCAGAGTCCCCAGGTCCGGGTGAGGCCCAAAGGGGGACCAGAGTCACCCGGTCCAGGTTATATCCAGGTGGGGACCAGAGTCACCATGTCAGGGTGAGGCCCAGAGGGGGATGAGAGTTACTAGGTCCAGGTGAGGCCCTGAAGTGGAACTGAGTAACCAGGTTTCATGATGCCCATGTGAGGACCAGATTCACCAGGTCTAAGGTGAGGTCCCTGTGGGAACCAGTCACCTCGTCCAGGTAAGGACCAGGTGGGACCACAGTCACCAAGACAGGGTGAGGTTTGGAGGGTGACCAGAGTCACCAGGTCCAGGTGAGGCCGAGGTATAGAAGACCAGTAACCAGTACCAGAAACCAATGATGCCCAGGTAAGGACCAGAGTCACCAGGTCCAGGTGAGGCCCAAATATGGATCATAGTCTTTTGGTTCCAGGTGAGGCCAGAAGGAGACCACAGGAACAAGGTACAGTAGAGCCCCATATGGGAACCAGAGCCACCAGAACCAGGTGAGGTCCAAGTGGGGACCACAGTCACAAGGTCCAGGTGAGGCCCAGGTGGCAACAAGATTCACCAAGTCCCGGTGAGACCCAGGTGGTGACCAGAGTCACCAGCTCCAGGTGAGGAACAGGTAAGGACCAGATTCACCAGGTCCAAGTGAAGCCCAGGGGGGACCAGAGTCACCAGGTAAGGGTGAGGCCCAGAGGGCTAACCAGAGAAACCAGTTTCGATTGGGGCACAGAGTGGGACCAGAGGTCCCCAGTCAAAGTGAGGCCCAGGTGTGGAATAGAGTATCCAGGTCGCAATGATGCCTAGGTGGGGACCAGAGTCACTAGGGCCATGCAATGCCCAGATGGGGATCAGAATCACCAGGCCCTGGTGAGGCATAGAAGGAGACCACAGTCACCAGTATCAGTTGAGCTCGATTTGGGAACCAGAGCCACTATATCCAGCTAAGTCCCAGGTCCATGAAAGGCCCACATGAGGACCAGATTCATCAGTCGAATTGAGGCATAGCTGGGGACAAGAGTCAACAGGTCTGGGTGAGGCCTAGGTGGGGACAAGATTCACCAGGTCTGAGTTAGGTCAAAGTCGGGACGAGAGTCACCAGGTCCAGTGAGGCCAAACTGAGGACCAGAGTCACCAGATCCAGGGAGGTCATGTTGGAAAGAGAGTCAGCAGGTCCAGGAGAGTTCCAGGTGGGGACCAGAGTCACCAGATCCAGGTGGAGCCCAGGTGTAGACCAGAGATACCAGGTACACGTGAGTTTCAGGGGGAACCAGATGCAACAGGTGCATGTGAGGCTGGCTGGGGACCATGGTCAACAGGTCTACGTGAGGCCTGGTGTGGAACCAGATTTGATTCTTTCCAATTCTTTTTGAATCGATTTGATTCGATATGATTCTTTTCTATTCGACTCGATTCTTTTAGATTAGATTTGATTCGATTCTTTCAGATTAGATTAGATTTGATTCGATTCATTCTTTTTGCTTCCATTCGATTTCATTCTTTTGATTCGATGTGATTAGATTTGATTTTTTTGATTCAAAACTTCCGATTCGATTCAAATCGATTAGATTCTTTTCTATTTGATTCGATTCAATTCGATTCTTTTTGATTTGATTCGACTCTTTTTGATTAGATTCATTTGGATTCAATTCTTTTCCATTCCATTTGATTTGATTCAATTCAATTCTTTTTTATTTGATTTGTTTCGATTCTTATCGATTCGATTTTTTTGTTTCAATTCTTTTCCTTTCGATTTGAATCAATTCGATCCTTTTTGATTCGATTCGATTTTTTCTATTTGTTTCGATTCAATTATTTTCGTTTCGATTCGATAGTTTTTATCCATTTCTTTTGTATACTTTCCTTTTCGATTTGAATTCCTTTCTTTTCGAATCGATTTGAGTCAATTTGATTCTTTTCGAATCGATTCGATTCTTTTTGATTCAATTCGATTCAATTCGATTCGATTTTTTTCGATTCGATTTGATTTGATTATTTTCGTTTCAATTGGATTCGATTTTTTCCTTTTGATTTGATTCGTTTTGATTCTTTTTGATTCGATTATTGTGATTTGATTCGATTCGATTTTTTCAATTCGTTTCGACTCGATTATTTTCATTTCGATTCGATAGTTTTTGATTCATTTCTTATCGATTATTTTCTTTCGATTCGAATTCCATTCTTTTCGAATCGATTCGATTAGATTTGTTTTTTTTTTAATTTTTTAATTTTTTATTTTATTTATTTATGATAGTCACACAGAGAGAGAGAGAGAGGCAGAGACACAAGCAGAGGGAGAAGCAGACTCCATGCACCGGGAGCCCGATGTGGGATTCGATCCCGGGTCTCCAGGATCGCGCCCTGGGCCAAAGGCAGGCGCCAAACCGCTGCGCCACCCAGGGATCCCTGATTCGATTAGATTTGAATTGATTCTTTTTGATTCGATTCGATTCTATTCGATTGGATTCGATTCTTTTCACTTGCATTCGATTCAATTCTTTTGATTCGGTGTCATTCGATTCGATTTTTTTCGATTCGATTCGATTCAATTTTATTCTTTTCGATTCAATTTGATTCGATTCAATACTTTTCTATTCAATTCAATTTGATTCTTTTCGATTCATTCTTTTCGATTCGATTCCTTTCTTATCGAATTGTTTCGATACGATTTTTTTCAATTCGATTTGATTCGATTAGATTCTTTTTGATTCGATTCGATTCATTCGATCCTTTTGGCTTACATTTGTTTCGATTCTTTTGATTCGATGCGATTCGTTTTGTTTTTTTCGATATGATTCTTTTTGATTCGATTCGATTCATATCGATTGGATTCTTTACTATTTGATTCGATTCGATTCGAATTTTTCGATTCGATTTGATTTTTTTCGATTTAGATTCAAATCGATTATTTTCGATTCAATTCCATTCAATTCGATTCGATTCCTTTTGATTCTATTCGATTCGTTTCGATTCTTTTCATTTCGATTTGATTTTTTGATTCAATTCGACTCGATTCTTTCGATTTGATTCGACTCGATTCGATTATTTTCATTTCGATTCGATTCTTTTCGATTTTTTCGATTCGATTCTTTTTGATTAGATTAGATTCGATTCTTTTGATTGATTAGATTCAATTCTTTTCGATTCAATTCGATTCGATTCTTTTCAATTCGATTTGATTCTTTTCGATTAGATTCTTTTTGATTCGATTTGATTCTTTTCTTGCTTTTCAATTCGATTCGATTCGATTATTTTTGGTTCGATTCGATTCAATTCGATTCGTTTTTTTCGAAAAGATTCGATTCTTTTCGATTTCACTCCTTTCGACTCGATTCATTAGGATTTGATTTTTTTATTCGATTGGATTCTATTTTTTTCGATTCGATTTGATTCTTTTTTATTCTATTTGATTTGATGCGATTCTTTTCAATTCGATTTGATTCTTTTTAATTCAAATCGATTCGATTCTTTCGATTTGATTCGATTAGATTAAATTATTCTCATTTCGATTAGGTTCTTTTCGATTCGATTAGATTCGATTCTTTCGATCGATTAGATTCGATTCTTTTCGATTCAATTCGATTCGATTATTTTCGATTCGATTTGATTCTTTTCGATTCGAATCTATTCGATTCAAAAAGATTCTTTTTGATGTGATTCCATTCTATTCGATTCGATTATTTTCGATTCGTTTCGATTCAATTCCATTATTTTCGATTTGATTCTTTTTGATTCAATTCGATTCGTTTCTTTTGATTCGATTTGATTGATATTTTCGTTTCAATTAGATTCGATTCTGTTCGATTCTATTCGATTCGATCTTTTTGATTCAATTCGATTCTTTCTTATTCAGTTTGATTCGATTCTTTTCAATTCAATTCGATTCTTTATGATTCAATTAGATTCAATTATTTTGATTCGATTCGATTCTTTCGATTCTCTTCGATTCAATTCTTTTCGAATAGATTAGATTCGATTCATTTCAATTCAATTAGATTCGATTCTTTTCAATTCGATTTGATTCGATTCTTTTCGATTCAATTCAAATCGATTCTTTTCTATTCCACTCGATTCAATTCGATTATATTCGATTCGATTGGATTCGATTTGATTTTTTCGATTGGATTCGATTCTTTTCGATTCGATTCTTTTCAATTATATTCAATTAGATTCGAAGAATCGAATCGAATGTAACGAAAAAATCAAATCGAAAAGAATTAAATCGAAACAAAAGAATCGAATCGAATCAAATCAGAAAGAATCGAATCGAAACGAGTCGAAGAGAATCGAATCGAAATGAATGGAAAAGTATCAAATCGAAAAGAATCGAATCGAATAAAAAAATCAAATAGAATCGAATAGAATCAAAAGAATCGAAACGAATTGAAGAGAATCAATTCGAATCGAAATGAAAAGAACCGTACCGAATCGAAAAGAATCAAATCAAATCGAATCAAAAGAATTGAATCCAATCGAAAAAAATTGAATCCAATCGAATCAAAAAGAATCGAATTGAATGGAATCGAATCGAAAGATTCTATTTGAATCAAAAAGATCGAATCAAATTTAATGGAATCGAAAAGAATCAAAACCGATCGAATAGAATCGAAAAGAATCTAATCTAATCGAAAAGAATCGAATCATATTTAATGGAATCGAAAAGAAACGAATCAAAATGAATCGAAAAGAATCAAATCAAATAGAACAGAAATGAATCGAAACGAATAGAATAGAAAAAATCGAAGAGAATTGAATAGAATTGAAAAGAAACAGAACGAATCGAATCAAAGAGAATCGATTCGAATCGAAATGAAAAAAATCGTATCGAATTGAATCGAAATCGATCGTATCAAAAGAATTGAATCGAATCGAAAGAATCGAATTGAAACGAAAAGAATCGAATTGAATGAAAAGAATCGAATCGAATCGAAAAGAATCGAATAAAAAAATCGAATCAAATCGAAAAGAATCGTATCAAATCAAAAAGAATTGAATCGAAACGAATCGATTTGAAACTAAAAGAATCGAATTAACCTAATCAAATAGAATGAAAAGAATCGAATCGAATCGAAAAAATCGAATAGAAAAGAATCGAACATAAACAAAAACACTCAATCGAATCAGTCGCATAAGTTCTAATCGAATTGAATCAAAAAGAATCAAATCGATTAGAATCAAATCGTAAAGAATTGAATCGAATCAAATCAAATCGAAAAGTATCGAATAGAAATGAATTGAATCGAAAAGAAGAATCGAATCAAATCAAATAGAAAAGAATCGAATCGAAACAAAAGAATGGGAACAAATCGAATCGAATCGAATCGAAAAGAATCAAATCGAATCGAATCGAATCGAAAAGAATCGAATCGAAAAAAAACCGAATAGAATCGAATTGAATAAAAAAGAATGGAATCGAAACGAATGGAATAAAAAAGATTCGAATCGAATAAAAACGAAAAGAATCAAATCAAAACGAAGAGTCAGACCGAATCGAATTGAATCAATATCGAATCGAATTGAATCGAAATCAATCGAATCGAATCGAATCAAAAAGAATCGAATCAAATCGAAAAGAATCGAATCGAATCAAATCGGAACGAGAAGGATCCAATTGAATCGAATCGAAAAGAAACGAATCGAATCAAAAAGAATCGAATCGAATAGAATAGAAAAGAATCGAATCGAATCGAATCGAAAAAAATCGAATAGAATCGAATAGAACCGAAAAGAATAAAAATGAATCGAATCGAAGAGAATCGAAATGAAAAGAATCGTATCAAATCGAATAGAAAAAAATCAAATCGAATCGAACCGAAAGAATAATCGAAGCGAAAACAATTAATTCGATTCGAAAAGATTCGAATTTGAATGGAATCGAATCGAAAGAATCTAATCGAATCAAATAGAATCGTATCAAATTTAATGGAATCGAAAAGAATTGAATCGAAAAGAATCAAAACAAATCAAATCAGATTGAATGGAAAAGAATCGAGTTGAATTGAAAAGAATCGAATTGAATGGAAAAGAATTGAATACATTCGAATCGAAAAGAATCGAAACGAATCGCATTGAAAAGAATCGTAACAAATCGAATCAAAAAGAATCAAATCGAATCAAATAGAAAAGAATCGATTCGAATAGAATAGAATAGAATAGAATCGATTGAATTGAAAAGAATCGAATCGAATCGAAAAGAATCGAATTGAAAAGAATTGAATCGAAACAAAAAGAATCGAATCGAATTGAAAAGAATCAAATCAGAGAATCAAAAAGAATCGAGATGAATCAAATAGAAAATAATTGAATTGAATAGAATCGAAAAGAATCGAATTGAAACGAATGGAAAAGAATCAAATCAAATAGAATCGAAAAGAATGAAATCGAATAGAATCGAAAAAATCGAATAGAATCGAAGAATCAAAAGAATCGAAATGAATCGAATCAAAGAGAATCGATTCGAAACAAAACGAAAAGAATCGTAGAGAATCGATTCGAAACAAAATGAAAAGAATCGTATCGAATCGAATCGAAAAGAATCAAATCGAATCAAATCAAAAGAAATGAATCGAATCGAAAACAATCGAATACAATCGAATCAAAAAGAATCGATTGAATGGAATCGAATAGAAAAGAATCTAATCGAATCGAAAAGAATCGAATCGAATGGAATCAAAAAGAATCAAATCAAAAAGAATCGAAACCAATTCAATAAGATCGAATGGAAAAGAATCGAATCGAATCGAAAAGAATCGAATCATATCGAATCGAAATGAAAAGAATCGAATTAAATCGAATCAAAAAGAATTGAATCGAAAAGAATCGAATTGAAACGATAAGAATTGAATTGAATCGAATGGAAAGAATCGAATCGAATCGAAAAGAATCAAATCGAATCGAATTGAAGAGATCAAATCAAATCGAAAAGAATCTAATCAAAATGAATCGATTTGAAACGAAAAGCGAATTAATAGAATCGAATTAAATGAAAAGAATCGAAGAAAATCGAATCGAAAAGAATTGAATCGAAAAGAATCGAATTGAAACGGTAAGAATCGAATTGAATCGAATCGAAAAGAATCGAATCGAATTGAAAAGAATCAAGTCGAATCGAATCGAAGAGAATCACATCAAATTGAAAAGAATCTAATTAAAATGAATCGATTTGAAATGAAAAGAATCGAATTAATCAAATCGAATTAAAAGAAAAGAATCGAATCGAAAAGTATCGAAAGAAAAGAATCGAACCAAAACGAAAAGAATCAAATCGAATCAGTCGAATAAATTCTAATCGAATTGAATCAAAAAGAATCAAATGGAGTTGAATCGAATTGAAATGAATCGAATCGATTTGAAAAGAATCGAATTGAATCGAATCGAAAAGAATCGAAACGAAAAAAATCGAATCGAAATCAAAAGAATTAAATTGAATCGAATCAAAAAGAATTAAAACGATAAGAATCGAAACAAAACAAAAGAATCAAATTGAAGGGATCCCTGGGTGGCGCAGCGGTTTGGGGACTGCCTTTGGCCCAGGGCGCGATCCTGGAGACCCGGGATCGAATCCCACGTCGGGCTCCCGGTGCATGGAGCCTGCTTCTCCCTCTGCCTATGTCTCTGCCTCTCTTTGTCTCTCTGTTACTATCATAAATAAATAAAAATTAAAAAAAAACAAATCAAATCTAATAGAAAAAAATCGAATAGAATCAAATCGAATCAAAAAGAATAGAATTGAAAAGAATCGTAACGAATCAAATAGAAAAGTATCGAATTGAAAAGAATCGAATCGAATCGACTAGAATTGAAAAGAATCGAATCGAAACGAAAACAATCGAATCAAATAGAATCGAAAAGAATCGAATTGATTGAATCGATAGAATCGAATAGAATCGAAAAGAATCGAAATGAATCGAATCAAATAAATCGATTCTAATCGAAATGAAAAAATCGTATCGAAACAAAACGAAAAGCATCAAATCGAATCGAATCGAAAAGAATTGAACCAAATCGAATCGGAAACAATCGAATTGAATTGAATAGAAAGAATCGACTTGAATGGAAATGAATCGAACAGAATCGAATCGAATTGAAAAGAATCGAATAAAATTTAATGGAATCGGGATCCCTAGGTGGCGCAGCGGTTTGGCGCCTGCCTTTGGCCTAGGGCGCGATCCTGGAGACCCAGGATCGAATCCCACATCGGGCTCCCGGTGCATGGAGCCCGCTTCTCCCTCTGCCTGTGTCTCTGCCTCTCTCTCTCTCTCTCTCTCTGTGACTATCATAAATAAATAAAATTTAAAAAAAATTTAATGGAATCGAAAACAATCGAATCGAATCGAATTGAATAAAAAAGAGTCAAATCGAAGAGAATCGAAACAAATCCAATCAGATCGAATGGAAAAGAATCGAATGGAAAAGAATCGAATCGAATCGAAATAAAAAGAATCGAATTGTATCAATTTGAAGATTCTAATCGAAATTAAAAGAATCAAATCGAATCGAAAAAATCGAATTGAATCGAAAAAAATCGAATCGAATCAATTCGAGTCGATTTGAAATGAAAAGAATCGAATGAATCGAATAGAATTGAATGAAAAGAATCTAATCAAATTGAAAAGTATCGAATAGAAAAGAATCTAACAGAAATGAAAAGAATCGATCGAATCAGTCGAACAAATTCTAATCGAATCAAATCAAAAACATTCAAATCGAAAACAATCGAAAAGAATCTAAAAGAATCGAATCGTATCGAATCGAAAACAATCGAATCTTATGGAATTGAATCGGAAAGAATAAAATCGTATGGAATCGAATCGAAAAGAATCGAATAGAATAAAATAGAAAAGAAAGGAATCGAATTGAATCGAAAAGAATCGAATCGAATCAAAAAGAATCGAATTTAAATGAAAAGAATCAAAACGAATCCAAGAGAATCGAATCGAAACAAAAAGAATCGAGTCGAATCGAATTGAAAAGCATCGAATCGAAAAGAATCGAGTTCAAACGAAAACAATCGAATCGAATCGAAAAGAATCGAATTGAAAAGAATCGAATCTAAATGAAAAGAATCGAATCGAATCAAAAACAATCGAATCAAATCGAATCTAAATGAAAAAAATCGAATTGAATTGACTAAAAAAAATCGAATCGATAAGAATCGAATCTAAATGAAAATAATCGAATTGAATCGAATCGAAAAGAATCGAATTGAATCAAATCGAAAAGAATCGAATCAAAACCAGTCTAAAAGAATCGAATAAAATCGAATCGAATAAAATCGAATCGAATCGATAAGATCGAATCGAATCAAAACGAATCATTTCGAATAGAATAGAAAAGAATAGAATAGAATCGAATAAAAAAGAATCGAATCGAAAAGAATCGCATCGAAACGAGAAAAAAGAATCGATTCAATCGAAAAGAATAGAATCGAATCAAATCGAAAAGACTCAAATCAAATCGAATCAAAAATAATCGAATCGAAAAGAATCACGTTGAAACAAAAAAAGTCGAATCGAATCAAATCGAAAAGAATCGATTGGAATCAAATCGAAAAGAATCGAATCGAAAGGAATCGGAACAAAACGAATGGATTTGAAATAAAAAGATTCGAATCAAATCGAATCAAAAGAATCGAAAAGATTTAAATCAAAAAGAATAGAATAGATTCGAATCAAAAAGAACCGAATCGAATCGAATTGAAAAGAATCTTAAAGAATCGAATCGAAAATAATCGAATCTAATAGAATTGAATTGAATCGAAAGGATCGGTTCGAAAAGAATTGAATCGAAAAGAAAAGAAACGAATCGAACCGAATCGAAAACAATCGAATCGAATCAAATACAAAAGAATCGCTTTGAATAGCATAGAATTGAAAAGAATCGAATCAATCGGATTGAAAACAATCGAATCGAAAGAATCGAATCAAAAAAGTCAAATCGAAACGAAAACAATCGAATCGAATCGAGTCTAAAAGAATCATATTGAATTGAGTCGAGTCGAAAAGACTCAAATCGAAAAGACTCGAAACGAATTGAATCAAATCGAAAAGAATCTAATAGAAAAGACTGGAAAAGAATCAAATCAAAATGATTCAAATGAATCGAATAGAATAGAATCGAAAAAAATTGAATAGAATCGAATAGAATCGAAAAGAATCGAAACGAATTGAATCGAAGAGAATCGATTAGAATCGAAATGAATAGAATCGTATTGAATCGAATCAAAAAGAATCAAATCAAATCGAATCGAAAGAATTGAATCAAATCGAAAAGAATCCAATCGAATTGAAAAGAATCGAACTGAATGGAATCAAATCGAAAAGAATCTAATCGAATCGAAAAGAATCGAATCAAATTTAATGGAATCGAAAAGAATCGAATTGAATCGAAAAGAATCGAAATGAAACAAATCAGATCAAATGGAAAAGAATCAAATCGAATTGAAAAGAATCGAATCGAAATGAATCGAATCGAAAAGAATCGAATTGAAATGAAAAGGATCGAATCGAATAGAAAAGACGAATCGAATTAAAAAAATCGAATCGAATCGAAATGAATCGAATGAAAAAGAATCGAATCGAAAAGAATCAAATTGAAATGAAAAGAATGAAATCGAATCGAATCGAAAAGAATCGAATTGAAAAGACTCGATTTGAAACAAATCGATTTGAAATGAAAAGAATTGAATCGAATCGAATCGAATTGAAAGAATCGAATTGAATAGAAAAAAATCGAATAGAAAAGAATCGAACCGAAAAGAATCAAATTGAATCACTCGATTAAATTCTAGTCGAATCAAATCAAAAAGAATGAAATCGAGTCGAATCGAATTGAAAAGAATCAAATCGAATCGAAAAGAATTGAATTGTATCTAATCAAAAAGAATTGAATTGTATCGAACCGAATCGAAAAGAATCCAATTTTATCATCGAATGGAAAATAATCGAATTGAATAGAATAGAAAAGAATCGAATCAAAACAAATCGAAAACAATCAAATTGAATTGATCGAAAAGAATCGAATTGAATCAAATCGAATCGAAATGAAAAGAGTCGAATCGATTCAAACAGAAAAGAATCGAATCGAAAAGAATCAAATCGACACGAAAAGAATCGAATTGAATCAAAAAGTATCGAATTGATTCGAAAACATTAGAATCGAAAAGAATCGAATCGAAAAGAATCCGATCGAAATGAAAAGAATCTACTTGATTCGAATCAAAAAGAATCGAAACCAAAAGAATCGAATCGAATCAAAAAGAAATGAATTGAATTGAATCAAAAGAAATGAATTGAATTGAACCAAAAAGGAACTAATCGAATCAAATCGAAAAAAATCGAATAGAATCAAATCGACTCAAAAAGAATCGAATAGATTCGAATAAAGAAGAATCGAATTGAGGGATCCCTGGGTGGCGCAGCGGTTTAGCGCCTGCCTTTGGCCAAGGGCGTGATCTTGGAGACCCGGGATCGAATCCCACATCGGGCTCCCGGTGCATGGAGCCTGCTTCTCCCTCTGCCTGTGTCTCTGCCTCTCTCTCTCTGTGTGTGACTATCATAAAAAAAAGAATCGAATTGAATCGAATTGAAAAAAATGATAAGGAATCAAACCGAAAAGAATCGAATTGAAACAAAAAGAATCGAATTCCATGTAACGAAAAGATTCGAATTGAAAAGAATCGAATCAAAACAAAATAATCGAATCGAATCGACTTGAATCAAAAAGAATCGAATCAAAACGAATCGAAAAGAAACAAATCAAAGAGAATCTAAAAGAATCGGATTGAATGGAATAGAATCGAAAAGAATACAATAGAATAGAATCGAAAGAAATCGAATAGAATCAAATCAAATCAAAAAGAATCGAATTGAATTGATTCTAACCAAAATAAGCGAAATGAATCGTCTCGAACCGAAAAAAATCAAATCGAAAAGAATCTAATCTCAACGAAAATAATCGAAATGAATAGAATCGAAAAGAATCGAATTGAATCAAATCGAAAAGAATCGAATGGAATCCAATCGAAAAGAATCAAATTGATTCGAATCGAAACAAATTGAATCCAATCGAAAAGAATCTAATTGAATCGAATCGAAAAGAATCGAATTCAATCAAAACGAATCGGTTCGAATGGAATAGAAAAGAATAGAATAGAATAGAATCGAAAAGAATCAAATCGAATCGAAAAGAATCGAATCGAAAAGAATTGAATCGAATCGAAAAGAAACGAATCGAACCGAATCAAAAAGAAAACGATCGAATCGAATCAAATACAAAAGAATCGCTTTGAATAGCATAGAATTGAAAAGAATCGAATCAATCGAATTGAAAACAATCGAATCGAAAAGAATCGAATCAAAAATGTCGAATCGAAACGAAAACAATCGAATCGAATCGAATCTAAAAGAATCGTATTGAATTGAATCGAGTCGAAAAGACTCGAATCGAATTGAATCAAATCGAAAAGAATCTAATAGAAACCACTCGAACAGAATCAAATCGGAATGATTCAAAATGAATCGAATAGAATAGAATCGAAAAAATCGAATAGAATCGAAACGAATCGAAACGAAATGAATCGAAGAGAATCGATTAGAATCGAAATGAAAAGAATCGTATTGAATCGAATCGAAAAGAATCAAATCAAATCGAATCGAAAGAATTGAATCAAATCGAAAAGAATCCAATCGAATCGAAAAGAATCGAACTGAATGGAATCAAATCGAAAAGAATCTAATCGAATCGAAAAGAATCGAATCAAATTTAATGGAATCGAAAAGAATCGAATTGAATCGAAAAGAATCGAAATGAAACAAATCAGATCAAATGGAAAAGCATCAAATCGAATTGACAAGAATCGAATCGAATCGAAATGAATCGAATCAAAAAGAATCGAATCGAAAAGATTCGAATTGAAAAGAATCGAATCGAATCGAAAACTCGAATCGAATTAAAAATATCAAATCGAATCGAATCGCAAAGATTCGAATTGAAAAGACTCGAATTGAAACGAATCGATTTGAAACGAAAAGAATCGAATCGAATCGAATCGAATTGAAAGAATCGAATTGAATAGAAAAAAATCGAATAGAAAAGAATCGAACCGAAAAGAAAAGAATCAAATTGAATCAGTCGATTAAATTCTAGTCGAATCGAATCAAAAAGAATGAAATCGAGTCGAATCGAATCGAAAAGAATCGAATCGAATCGAAAAGAATCGAATTGTATCTAATCAAAAAGAATCGAATCGTATCGACTCGAATCGAAAAGAATCCAATTGCATCATCGAATGGAAACTAATCGAATTGAATAGAATAGAAAAGAATCGAATCGAATCAAATCGAAAACAATCAAATTGAATTGATCGAAAAGAATCGAATTGAATCAAATCGAATCGAAATGAAAAGAATCGAATCGATTCAAATAGAAAAGAATCGAATCGAAAAGAATCAAATCGACACGAAAAGAATCGAATCGAATCAAAAAGTATCGAATTGATTCGAAAACATTCGAATCGAAAAGAATCGAATTGAAATGAATCCGATCGAAATGAAAAGAATCTACTCGATTTGAATCCAAAAGAATCGAATCCAAAAGAATCGAATCGAATCCAAAAGAATCGAATTGAATCGAATCAAAAGAAATGAATTGAATTGAATCAAAAAGGAACTCATCGAATCAAATCGAAAAAACTCGAATAGAATCAAATCGAATCAAAAAGAATCGAATAGATTCGAATAAAAAAGAATCGAATTGAGGGATCCCTGGGTGGCGCAGCGGTTTAGCGCCTGCCTTTGGCCCAGGGCGCGATCCTGGAGACCCGGGATCAAATCCCACATCGGGCTCCTGGTGCATGGAGCCTGCTTCTCCCTCTGCCTGTGTCTCTGCCTCTCTTTCTCTCTCTGTGACTATCATAAAAAAAAGAATCGAATTGAATCGAGTTGAAAAAAATCATAAAGAATCAAATCGAAAAGAATCGAATTCCATGTAACGAAAAGATTCGAATTGAAAAGATTCGAATCGAAACAAAAGAATCGAATCGAATCGACATGAATCAAAAAGAATCGAATCAAAACGAATCGACAAGAAACAAATCAAGTAGAATCTAAAAGAATCGAATCGAATCAAATCGAAAAAATTCGAATAGAATTGAATCGAAAAGAATCAAAACGAATCGAACCGAAGAGAATCGATTCGAATCAAAATAAAAAGTATTGTATCAAATCGAATCGAAAAGAATCATATCAAATAGAATCGAAAGAATGGAATCAAATCTAAAACAATCGAATCGAATCGAAAAGAATCGGATTGAATGGAATAGAATCGAAAAGAATACAATAGAATAGAATCGAAAGAAATCGAATAGAATCAAATCAAATCAAAAAGAATCGAATTGAATTGATCCTAACCAAAATAAGCGAAATGAATCGACTCGAACCGAAAAAAATCAAATCGAAAAGAATCTAATCTCAACGAAAATCATCGAAATGAATAGAATCGAAAAGAATCGAATTGAATCAAATCGAAAAGAATCGAATGGAATCCAATCGAAAAGAATCTAATTGAATCGAATCGAAAAGAATCGAATTCAATCAAAACGAATCGGTTCGAATGGAATAGAAAAGAATAGAATAGAATAGAATCGAAAAGAATCAAATCGAATCGAAAAGAATCGAATCGAAAAGAATTGAATCGAATCGAAAAGAAACGAATCGAACCGAATCAAAAAGAAAACAATCGAATCGAATCAAATACAAAAGAATCGCTTTGAATAGCATAGAATTGAAAAGAATCGAATCAATCGAATTGAAAACAATCGAATCGAAAAGAATCGAATCAAAAAAGTCGAATCGAAACGAAAACAATCGAATCGAATCGAATCTAAAAGAATCGTATTGAATTGAATCGAGTCGAAAAGACGAATCAAAAGACTCGAATCGAATTGAATCAAATCGAAAAGAATCTAATAGAAACCACTCGAACAGAATCAAATCGAAATGATTCAAAATGAATCGAATAGAATAGAATCGAAAAATCGAAAAATCGAAACGAATCGAAACGAAATGAATCGAAGAGAATCGATTAGAATCGAAATGAAAAGAATCGTATTGAATCGAATCGAAAAGAATCAAATCAAATCGAATCGAAAGAATTGAATCAAATCGAAAAGAATCCAATCGAATCGAAAGAATCGAACTGAATGAAATCAAATCGAAAAGAATCTAATCGAATCGAAAAGAATCGAATCAAATTTAATGGAATCGAAAAGAATCGAATTGAATCGAAAAGAATCGAAATGAAACAAATCAGATCAAATGGAAAAGCATCAAATCGAATTGAAAAGAATCGAATCGAATCGAAATGAATCGAATCAAAAAGAATCGAATCGAAAAGAATCGAATTGAAAAGAATCGAATCGAATCGAAAAGACTCGAATCGAATTAAAAATATCAAATCGAAAGGAATCACAAAGAATCGAATTTAAAAGACTCGAATTGATACGAATCGATTTGAAACGAAAAGAATCGAATCGAATCGAATCGAATCGAATTGAAAGAATCGAATTGAATAGAAAAAAATCGAATAGAAAAGAATCGAACCAAAAAGAAAATAATCAAATTGAATCAGTCGATTAAATTCTAGTCGAATCGAATCAAAAAGAATGAAATCGAGTCGAATCGAATCGAAAAGAATCGACTCGAATCGAAAAGAATCCAATTGCATCATCGAATGGAAAATAATCGAATTGAATAGAATAGAAAAGAATCGAATCGAATCAAATCGAAAACAATCAAATTGAATTGATCGAAAAGAATCGAATTGAATCAAATCGAATGAAAATCGAATCGATTCAAATAGAAAAGAATCGAATCGAAAAGAATCAAATCGACACGAAAAGAATCGAATCGAATCAAATAGTATCGAATTGATTCGAAAACATTCGAATCGAAAAGAATCGAATTGAAATGAATCCGATCGAAATGAAAAGAATCTACTCGATTCGAATCCAAAAGAATCGAATCCAAAAGAATCGAATCGAATCCAAAAGAATCGAATTGAATTGAATCAAAAGAAATGAATTGAATTGAATCAAAAAGGAACTAATCGAATCAAATAGAAAAACCTCGAATAGAATGAAATCGAATCAAAAAGAATCGAATAGATTCGAATAAAAAAGAATCGAATTGAGGGATCCCTGGGTGGCGCAGCGGTTTAGCGCCTGCCTTTGGCCCAGGGCGCGATCCTGGAGACCCGGGATCGAATCCCACATCGGGCTCCTGGTGCATGGAGCCTGCTTCTCCCTCTGCCTGTGTCTCTGCTTCTCTGTCTCTCTCTGTGACTATCATAAAAAAAAGAATCGAGGGGATCCCTGGGTGGCGCAGCGGTTTGGCGCCTGCCTTTGGCCCAGGGCGCGATCCTGGAGACCCAGGATCGAATCCCACATCAGGCTCCCGGTGCATGGAGTCTGCTTCTCCCTCTGCCTATGTCTCTGCCTCTCTCTCTCTCTCTCTGTGACTATCATAAATAAATAAAAATTAAAAAAAAAGAATCGAATTGAATCGCGTTGAAAAAAATCATAAAGAAGCAAATCGAAAAGAATCGAATTCCATGTAACGAAAAGATCCGAATTGAAAAGAATCGAATCGAAACAAAAAATCGAATCGACATGAATCAAAAAGAATCGAATCAAAATGAATCGAAAAGAAACAAATCAAGTAGAATCTAAAAGAATCGAATCGAATCAAATCGAAAAAATTCGAATAGAATTGAGTCGAAAAGAATCAAAACGAATCGAACCGAAGAGAATCGATTCGATTCAAAATAAAAAGTATCGTATCAAATCGAATCGAAAAGAATCATATCAAATAGAATCGAAAGAATGGAATCAAATCTAAAACAATCGAATCGAATCGAAAAGAATCGGATTGAATGGAATAGAATCGAAAAGAATACAATAGAATAGAATCGAAAGAAATCGAATAGAATCAAATCAAATCAAAAAGAATCGAATTGAATTGATCCTAACCAAAATAAGCGAAATGAATCGACTCGAACCGAAAAAAATCAAATCGAAAAGAATCTAATCTCAACGAAAATCATCGAAATGAATAGAATCGAAAAGAATCGAATTGAATCAAATCGAAAAGAATCGAATGGAATCCAATCGAAAAGAATCAAATTGATTCAAATCGAAACAAATTGAATCCAATCGAAAGAATCTAATTGAATCGAATCGAAAAGAATCGAATTCAATCAAAACGAATCGGTTCGAATGGAATAGAAAAGAATAGAATAGAATAGAATCGAAAAGAATCAAATCGAATCGAAAAGAATCGAATCGAAAAGAATTGAATCGAATCGAAAAGAAACGAATCGAACCGAATCAAAAAGAAAACGATCGAATCGAATCAAATACAAAAGAATCGCTTTGAATAGCATAGAATTGAAAAGAATCGAATCAATCGAATTGAAAACAATCGAATCGAAAAGAATCGAATCAAAAAAAGTCGAATCGAAACGAAAACAATCGAATCGAATCGAATCTAAAAGAATCGTATTGAATTGCATCGAGTCGAAAAGACTCGAATCAAAAAGACTCGAATCGAATTGAATCAAATCGAAAAGAATCTAATAGAAACCACTCGAACAGAATCAAATCGAAATGATTCAAAATGAATCGAATAGAATAGAATCGAAAAAAATCGAAACGAATCGAAACGAATTGAATCGAAGAGAATCAATTAGAATCGAAATGAAAAGAATCGTATTGAATCGAATCGAAAAGAATCAAATCAAATCGAATCGAAAGAATTGAATCAAATCGAAAAGAATCCAATCGAATCGAAAAGAATCGAACTGAATGGAATCAAATCGAAAAGAATCTAATCGAATCGAAAAGAATCGAATCAAATTTAATGGAATCGAAAAGAATCGAATTGATTCGAAAAGAATCGAAATGAAACAGATCAAATGGAAAAGCATCAAATCGAATTGAAAAGAATCGAATCGAATCGAAATGAATCGAATCAAAAAGAATCGAATCGAAAAGAATCGAATTGAAAAGAATCGAATCGAATCGAAAAGACTCGAATCGAATTAAAAATATCAAATCGAATCGAATCGCAAAGAATCGAATTGAAAAGACTCGAATTGAAACGAATCGATTTGAAACGAAAAGAATCGAATCGAATCGAATCGAATTGAAAGAATCGAATTGAATAGAAAAAAATCGAATAGAAAAGAATCGAACCGAAAAGAAAAGAATCAAATTGAATTCAGTCGATTAAATTCTAGTCGAATCGAATCAAAAAGAATGAAATCGAGTCGAATCGAATCGAATCGAATCGAATCGAAAAGAATCAAATTAAAAAGACTCGAATTGAAACGAATCAATTTGAAACGACAAGAATCGAATCGAATCGAATTGAATTGAAAGATTCGAATTGAATAGAAAAAAATCGAATAGAAAAGAATCGAACCGAAAAGAAAAGAATCAAATTGAATCAGTCGATTAAATTCTAGTCGAATCGAATCAAAAAGAATGAAATCGAGTCGAATCGAATCGAAAAGAATCGAATCGAATAGAATCGAAAAGAAACGAATTGAACAGAAACAAAAATAATCGAATCAAATCCATTGAATCGAATCGAATTGGATAAAACAGAATCGAATGTTAAAGAATCGAATCGAATCGAAAAGAATCAAATCGAATTGAATGGAATCGCATCGAAAAGAATCGATTTGAATGGAGTAGACTGGAATCGAAAAGATTCGAATCCAAAAAATCGAATCGAATCGCAAAGAATTGAATCAAAAAGAATCGAATCAAATAAAAAAGAATCCAATCAAATCGAATCTCAAAGAATTGAATCGAATCGAAATGAATCGAACTGATTCGATTAGAAAAGAAAGGAATCGAATGGAATAGAATTGAAAAGAATCGAATCGAATCGCACCGAATCAAAAGAATCGATTCGAATGGAAGTGAAAAGAATCAAATCTAATCAAAAACTATCGAAATGAATCGAAGAGATTCGAATCAAAAAGAATCGAATTGAATCGAATTGTAAAGAAATGAATCGAATCGAAAATAATCGAATCTAATCGAATTGAAAAGAATCGAACCTAGTTAAATTGAAAAGAATAGAATCGAGTCAAAACGAAAATAATCAAATGGAATCGAATCGAATCGAAAGAATTGAATCGAATTGAATCAGAAAGAATCGAATCGAATTGAAAGGAATCGAATCGAATCAAAAAGAATCGAACGGAGGGAAGGGGCAAGATGGCGGAAGAGTAGGGTCTCCAAATCACCTGTCTCCACCAAATTACCTAGAAAACCTTCAAATTATCCTGAAAATCTATGAATTCAGCCTGAGAATTAAAGAGAGAACACCTGGAATGCTACAGTGAGAAGAGTTTGCGCTTCTATCAAGGTAGGAAAACGGGGAAAAAAGAAATAAAGAAACAAAGGCCTCCAAGGGGGAGGGGCCCCGCGAGGTGCTGGGCTGAGGCCAGGGAGAGTGTCCCCAGGACAGGAGAGCCCCGTCCTGGAGACGCAGGAGCTGCACCTACCTTCCCGGACAGAAAGGGGCCCCCAGGGAGTTGGAGCAGGACCCAGGAGGGCGGGGATGCCCTCGGGCTCCCCGGGACAGTAACAGAGCAACTGCGCACCGTGGGACCCGGCGGAACCCGGAGCAGCTCGGAGGGGCTCGGGCGGCGGCTCCGCAGAGGGGGCTGTGCGGCCCCGGGAGCAGCTCGGAGGGGCTCAGGCAGAGGAAGAGGCTCCATGTGGAGCGGGCTGCGCAGTTCCAGGAGCAGCTCGAGGAGGCTCGGGCGGTGGCTCCACGGAGGGTGTTGCGAGGCCCGGGAGCATGAATCCAACAGCGCAGGCCCCGGAGCACAGGGCGCCGGGACACAGCCCAGGATCCGGCCTCCCCCCGGGCCAGGCAGAGGCCAGGAGGTCCCAGGACAGCGAGGACGCTCCTGCCCCAGCTGAGCAGATCAGCAGCCCGTCCCGGAGCCTCCAGGCCCTGCAGACAGAGAGCTCTGGAGTTCCTGCCGGAGCTGAATCCAGGTTTCCAGAGCTGGCCCCGCCACTAGGGCTGTTGCTCCTGGGGCCTCACAGGGTAAACAACCCCCAATGAGCCCTGCACCAGGCAGGGGCACAGCAGCTCCCCCAACTACTAACACCTGAAAATCAGCACAGCAGGCCCCTCCCCCAGAAGACCAGCTAGACTGACAACTTCCAGGAGAAACCAAGGGACATTAAAGTACACAGAATCAGAAGATACTACCCCGTGGTTCTTTTTTTTTTTTTTGCTTTTTGATTTGTTTCCTTCCCTCACCCCCTTTTTTTCTCCTTTCTTTCTTTTTCTTTCTCTTTTTCTTTTTTTTCGTTTTTTTTCTTCCCTTTTTTTTCTTTCTCTTTTCTTTCCTTCTTTCTCTCCTCTCTTTTTCTCCTTTTCCCAATACAATTTGCTTTTGGCCACTCTACACTGAGCAAAATGACTAGAAGGAAAACCTCACCTCAAAAGAAAGAATCAGAAACAGGCCTCTCTCCCACAGAGTTACAAAATCTGGATTACAATTCAATGTCAGAAAGCCAATTCAGAAGCACTATTATACAGCTACTGGTGGCTCTAGAAAAAAGCATAAAGGACTCACGAGACTTCATGACTGCAGAATTTAGAGCTAATCAGGCAGAAATTAAAAATCAATTGAATGAAATGCAATCCAAACTAGAAGTCCTAACGACGAGGGTTAACGAGGTGGAAGAACGAGTGAGTGACATAGAAGACAAGTTGATAGCAAAGAGGGAAACTGAGGAAAAAAGAGACAAACAATTAAAAGACCATGAAGATAGATTAAGGGAAATAAACAACAGCCTGAGGAAGAAAAACCTACGTTTAATTGGTGTTCCCGAGGGTGCCGAAAGGGACAGAGGGCCAGAATATGTATTTGAACAAATTCTAGCTGAAAACTTTCCTAATCTGGGAAGGGAAACAGGCATTCAGATCCAGGAAATAGAGAGATCCCCCCCTAAAATCAATAAAAACCGCTCAACACCTCGACATTTAATAAGCTTGCAAATTCAAAAGATAAAGAGAAGATCCTTAAAGCAGCAAGAGACAAGAAATCCCTGACTTTTATGAGGAGGAGTATTAGGGTAACAGCAGACCTCTCCACAGAGACCTGGCAGGCCAGAAAGGGCTGGCAGGATATATTCAGGGTCCTAAATGAGAAGAACATGCAACCAAGAATACTTTATCCAGCAAGGCTCTCATTCAAAATGGAAGGAGAGATAAAGAGCTTCCAAGACAGGCAGCAACTAAAAGAATATGTGACCTCCAAACCAGCTCTGCAAGAAATTTTAAGGGGGACTCTTAAAATTCCCCTTTAAGAAGAAGTTCAGTGGAACAATCCACAGAAACAAGAGCTGAATAGATATCATGATGACACTAAACTCATATCTATCGATAGTAACTCTGAACCTGAACGGGCTTAATGACCACATCAAAAGGCCCAGGGTTTCAGACTGGATAAAAAAGCAGGACCCACCTATTTGCTGTCTACAAGAGACTCATTTTAGACAGAAGGACACCTACAGCCTGAAAATAAAAGGTTGGAGAACCATTTACCATTCGAATGGTCCTCAAAAGAAAGCAGGGGTAGCCATCCTCATATCAGATAAACTAAAATTTACCCCAAAGACTGTAGTGAGAGATGAAGAGGGACACTATATCATACTTAAAGGATCTATTCAACAAGAGGACTTAACAATCCTGAATATATATGCCCCGAATGTGGGAGCTGCCAAATATATAAATCAATTATTAACCAAAGTGAAGAAATACTTAGATAATAATACACTTATACTTGGTGACTTCAATCTAGCTTTCTATACGCGATAGGTCTTCTAAGCACAACATCTCCAAAGAAACGAGAGCTTTAAATGATACGCTGGACCAGATGGATTTCACAGATATCTACAGAACTTTACATCCAAACTCAACTGAGTACACATTCTTCTCAAGTGCACATGGAACTTTCTCCAGAATAGACCACATATTGGGTCACAAATCGGGTCTGAACCGATACTAAAAGATTGGGATCGTCCCCTGCATATTCTCAGACGATAATGCCTTGAAATTAGAACTAAATCACAACAAGAAGTTTGGAAGGACCTCAAACACGTGGAGGTTAAGGACCATCCTGCTAAAAGATGAAAGGGTCAACCAGGAAATTAATGAAGAATTAAAAAGATTCATGGAAACTAATGAGAATGAAGATACAACCATCCAAAATCTTTGGGATGCAGCAAAAGCAGTCCTAAGGAGGAAATACATCACAATACAAGCATCCATTCAAAAACTGGAAAGAACTCAAATACAAAAGCTAACCTTACACATAAAGGAGCTAGAGAAAAAACAGCAAATAGATCCTACACCCAGGAGAAGAAGGGAGTAAATAAATATTCGAGCAGAACTCAACGAAATCGAGACCAGAAGAACTGTGGAACAGATCAACAGAACCAGGACTTGGTTCCTTGAAAGAATTAATAAGATAGATAAACCATTAGCCAGCCTTATTAAAAAGAAGAGAGAGAAGACTCAAATTAATAAAATCATGAATGAGAAAGGAGAGATCACTACCAACACCAAGGAAATACAAACGATTTTAAAAACATATTATGAACAGCTATACGCCAATAAATTAGGCAATCTAGAAGAAATGGACGCATTCCTGGAAAGCCACAAACTACCAAAACTGGAATAGGAAGAAATAGAAAACCTTAACAGGCCAATAACTAGGGAGGAAATTGAAGCAGTCATCAAAAACCTCCCAAGACACAAGAGTCCAGGGCCAGATGGCTTCCCAGGGGAATTTTATCAAACGTTTAAAGAAGAAACCATACCTATACTCCTAAAGCTGCTTGGAAAGATAGAAAGAGATGGAGTACTTCCAAATTCGTTCTATGAGGCCAACATCACCTTAATTCCAAAACCAGACAAAGACCCCACCAAAAAGGAGAATTACAGACCAATATCCCTGATGAACATGGATGCAAAAATTCTCAACAAGATACTGGCCAATAGGATTCAACAGTACATTAAGAAAATTATTCATCATGACCAAGTAGGATTTATCCCTGGGACACAAGGCTGGTTCAACACCCGTAAAACAATCAATGTGATTCATCATATCAGCAAGAGAAAAACCAAGAACCATATGATCCTCTCATTAGATGCAGAGAAAGCATTTGACAATATACAGCATCCATTTCTGATCAAAACTCTTCAGAGTGTAGGGATAGAGGGAACATTCCTCGACATCTTAAAAGCCATCTATGAGGGATCCCTGGGTGGCGCAGCGGTTTGGCGCCTGCCTTTGGCCCAGGGCGCGATCCTGGAGACCCGGGATCGAGTCCCACATCGGGCTCCCGGTGCATGGAGCCTGCTTCTCCCTCTGCCTGTGTCTCTGCCTCTCTCTCTCTCTCTGTGACTATCATGAATAAATAAATAAAATCTTTAATAAAAAAAAAGCCATCTATGAAAAGCCCACAGCAAATACCATTCTCAATGGGGAAACACTGGGAGCCTTTCCCCTAAGATCAGGAACAAGACAGGGATGTCCACTCTCACCACTGCAGTTCAACATAGTACTGGAAGTCCTAGCCTCAGCAATCAGACAACAAAATGACATTAAAGATATTCAAATTGTCAAAGAAGAAGTCAAACTCTCCCTCTTCGCCGATGACATGATACTCCACATAGAAAACCCAAAAGTCTCCACCCCAAGATTGCTAGAACTCATACAGCAATTTGGTAGCATGGCAGGATACAAAATCAATGCCCAGAAATCAGTGGCATTTCTATACACTAACAATGAGACTGAAGAAAGAGAAATTAAGGAGTCAATCCCATTTACAATTGCACCCAAAAGCATAAGATACCTAGGAATAAACCTAACCAAAGATGTAAAGGATCTATACCCTCAAATCTATAGAACACTTCTGAAAGAAATTGAGGAAGACACAAAGAGATGGAAAAATATTCCATGCTCATGGATTGGCAGAATTAATATTGTGAAAATGTCAATGTTACCCAGGGCAATATACACGTTTAATGCAATCCCTATCAAAATACCATGGACTTTCTTCAGAGAGTTAGAACAAATTATTTTAAGATTTGTGTGGAATCAGAAAAGACCCCGAATAGCCAGGGGAATTTTACAAAAGAAAGCCATATCTGGGGGCATCACAATGTCAGATTTCAGGTTGTACTACAAAGCTGTGGTCATCAAGACAGTGTGGTACAGGCACAAAAACAGATACATAGATCAGTGGAACAGAATAGAGAATCCAGAAGTGGACCCTGAACTTTATGGTCAACTAATATTCGATAAAGGAGGAAAGACTATCCATTGGAAGAAAGACAGTCTCTTCAATAAATGGTGCTGGGAAAATTGGACATCCACATGCAGAAGAATGAAACTAGACCACTCTCTTTCACCATACACAAAGACAAACTCAAAATGGATGAAAGATTTAAATGTGAGACAAGATTCCATCAAAATCCTAGAGAAGAACACACGCAATACCCTTTTTGAACTCGGCCATAGTAACTTCTTGCAAGATACATCCACGAAGGCAAAAGAAACAAAAGCAAAAATGAACTATTGGGATTTCATCAAGATAAGAAGCTTTTGCACAGCAAAGGATACAGTCAACAAAACTCAAAGACAACCTACAGAATGGGAGAAGATATTTGCAAATGACATATCAGATAAAGGGCTAGTTTCCAAGATCTATAAAGAACTTATTAAACTCAACACCAAAGAAACAAACAATTGAATCATGAAATGGGCAAAAGACATGAACAGAAATCTCACAGAGGAAGACATAGACATGGCCAACATGCATATGATAAAATGCTCTGCATCACTTGCCATCAGGGAAATACAAATCAAAACCACAATGAGATACCACCTCACACCAGTGAGAATGGGGCAAATTAACAAGGCAGGAAACAACAAATGTTGGAGAGGATGCGGAGAAAAGGGAACCCTCTTACACTGTTGGTGGGAATGTGAACTGATGCAGCCACTCTGGAAAACTGTGTGGAGGTTCCTCAAACAGTTAAAAATATACCTGCCCTACGACCCAGCAATTGCACTGTTGGGGATTTACCCCAAAGATACAAATGCAATGAAACGCCGGGACACCTGCACCCCGAATGTTTATAGCAGCAATGGCCACTGATAGCCAAACTGTGGAAGGAGCCTCGGTGTGCCAACGAAAGATGAATGGATAAAGAAGATGTGGTTTATGTATACAATGGAATATTACTCAGCTATTAGAAATGACAAATACCCACCATTTGCTTCACCGTGGATGGAACTGGAGGGTATTATGCTGAGTGAAGTAAGTCAGTCAGAGAAGGACAAACATTATATGTTCTCATTCATTTGGGGAATATAAATAATAGTGAAAGGGAATATAAGGGAAGGGAGAAGAAATGTGTGGGAAATATCAGAAAGGGAGACAGAACGTAAAGACTGCTAACTCTGGGAAATGAACTAGGGGTAGTAGAAGGGGAGGAGGGCGGAGGGTGGGAGTCAATTTGTGACGGGCACTGGGGGTTATTCTGTATGTTAGTAAATTGAACACCAATAAAAAATAAATTAAAAAAAGAATCGATCGAATAGAATAGAAAAGAATCGAATTAAATTGAATAGAATCGAATTGAAAAGAATCGAAACGAAAAATTGAATCGAATGTAATCAAATCGAAAAGAATTGAATTGAATCGAAAGGAATCAAATCAAATCGAATCAAATCAAATCGAATCAAATAAAAAAGAATCTAATCGATTCTAATCGAATCGAATCGAAAAGAGTTGAATTAAAAAATCGAATCGAATCGAATCGCATCGAATCAAAAGAATCGAATCAAATGGAAGTGAAAAGAATCAAATGAATCAAATCAAATCGAAAAGAATCGAATCGAATCGAATTGAAAAGAATCGAATCGAATTGAATCACAAACAATCGAATCAATGAAAAGAATGGAATGGAATCGAATTGAAAAAAATCGAATAGAATCAAATCAAATCGATTCGAAAAGAATAAAAAAGAATCAAACCTAATCGAATCGAATAAAAAAGAATCGAATCTAATTGAATCTTCTTGAAAGGAATAGAATCGAAAGAATCAAATCCAATCAAAAAAATCGAATCGAATTGAACTGAATCGAATATAATCAAATCAAATCGAATCGAATCGAAGAGAATCGAAAATAGTCTAATCGAATTGAAACGAAAATAATTGAATCAAATCTAATCGAAAGAATCTAATCGAATTGAATAAAAAAGAATTGAATCGAATCAAAAAGAATGGAATCGATTCGAATAGAATCGAAAAGAATCGATCGAATCGAATGGAATTGCATCGAAAAGAATCGATTTGAATCGAATAAATTCAAATGGAAAAGAATCAAATTGAATCGAATTTAAAAGAATCGAAAAGAATCGAATCTATTCGAATCAAAAATAATCGAATCGAATCGAATCGAAAAGAATCAAATAGAAGAATATCGAAAAGAATCAAATCGAATCGAAATGAAAATAATCGAATTGAATCGAATCGAAAGAATCGAATCGAATTGAATCAAAAAGAATAGAATCGAATAGAAAAGAATCTAATCGAATCGAATAGAAAAGAATCGAATCGAATCGAATAGAATCGAATTGAATGGAATCGAATGGGAAAGAATCGATTTGAATCGAATAGATTCGAATCGAAAACAATCATATCGAAAGAATCGAATCGAATCAAATCGAAAAGAATCGAATCATTTCGAAAAAAAATTGAATCGAATCGAATCAAATCAAAAGAATCGAATTAAATGGAAGTGAAAAGAATTGAATCTAATCGCACCAAATCAAAAGAATCGAATTAAATGGAAGTGAAAAGAATCGAATCGAATCGCACCAAGTCAAAAGAATCAAATTAAATGGAAGTGAAAAGAATCGAATCGAAAAAAAATCGAATCGAATCAAATTGAAAAAAATCGAATTGAAGAGCACCGAATCAAAAGAATCAAATCGAATGCATTTGAAAAGAATTGAAATCAATCGAATATAATCATATCGAAAAGAATTGAATCGAATTAAATCGAAAAGAATCAAATCGACTCGAATCGATTAGAAAAGAATAGAATTCGAATCGAAAAGTAAAGAATCGATAAGAAATAAATCAAAAACTATCGAATCGAAACGAAAATAATCGAATCGAAGTGAATTGAAAAAAATCAAATCGAATCAAATCGAAAAGAATCGAATCAAAAAGGATCGAATCGAAATGAAGAGAATGGACACGTGAAGATTGAATTGAATTGATTCGAAAAGAATCGAATTGAAGAGATTCGAAAAGCTTCGAATCGAATCGAAACGAAAATAGTCTAATCGAATTGAATCAAAAATTCGAATTGAATTGAATAAAACAGAATCAAATCGAACCAAAAAGAATCGAATCAAATAGTATTGAATAGAATTGAAAAGAATTGAATTGAATCGAATGGAATCAAATTGAAAAGAATCGACTTGAATCGAATTGATATGAATTGAAAAGAATCGAATAGAATCGAATTGAAAAGAATCAAAAAGAATCCAATCTAATTGAATCGAATAGAATCGAATCTAATCGAATTGGAAAGAATCGAATGGAATCGAATTGAAAAGAATCGAATCGAATCAAAACGAAAATAATCGAATCAAATCAAAAGAATCGAATCTAATTGAATCAAAAAGAATCGAATCTTAAAGAATCAAATTGAATCGAAAAGAATCGAATCGAATTAATGGAATTGCATCGAAAAGAATCGAGTTGAATGGAATAGATTGGAATCGAAAAATTTCGAATCGAAAAAATCGAATCGAATGAAATCAAATCGAAAAGAATTGAATTGAAAAGAATCGAATCGAAAAGAATCTAATTGAATCAAAAAGAATCGAATCGAATCGAAAAGAATTGAATCGAATCAAATCGAATCGAAACGAATCGAATCTATTCGATTCAAAAAGAAAGGAATCGAATGGAATCAAATTGAAAAGAATCGAATCGAATCGCACCGAATCAAAAGAATCGAATCGAATGGAAGTGAAAAGAATTGAATCGAATTGAATCAAATCGAAAAGAATCGAAATGAAAAAATCGAATCGAATCAAAAAGAATCGAAAAGAACTGAATCGAAAAGAATCAAATTGAATCGAAGAGAATCGAATCGAATCAAATAGAAAAGAATCTAATCGATTCGAATCGAACGAATCGAAAAGAATCGAATCGAAAAAAATCTAATCTAATCACATCGAATCAAAAGAATTGAATGCATGGAAGCAAAAATAATCGAATGAATCGAATCGAATCGAAAAAAATCGAATGGAATCAAACCGATTCGAAAAGAATTGAAAGGAATCTAATCAAATGGAATCGAATCGAAAAGAATCGAATCAAATTGAATCTAATAGAAAAGAATAGAATCGAAAAGAATCGAATACAATCAAAAAATCAAATCGAATCGAATCGAACAGAATTGAATATAATTGAATGGAATCGAATTGAAAAAATCGAATTGAATCGAATCAAATCGAAAAGAATTGAATCGAAAAGAAACAAATTGAAAATAATTGAATCAAATCTAATCAAATAGAAAAGAATCTAATCGATTAGAATCGAATCGAATCGAAAAGAATCGAATCTAATCAAAACGAAAATAATTGAATCGCATCGAATCAAAAGAATCAAATCGAATGTAAGTGAAAAGAATCGAATCGAATAGAATCGAATCTAAAAGAATCGAAACGAAAAGATTGAATTAAATCGAATCGAAAAGCTTCGGTTTGAATCGAAACGAAAACAATCTTATCAAATCGAATTGAAAGAATCGCATAGAATTGAATCAAAAAGAATCGAATCGAATCAAAAAGTATCGAATCAAATCGTATTGAATAGAATCGAAAAGAATTGAAACGAATTGAAAAGAATCGAAAAGATTTGAATCGAATAGAATCGAATCGAATGTAATCGAATCAAAAGAATCGAATCTAATCGAATCGGAAAAGAATCGAATCTAACGAATAGAATAGAATTGAATCGAAGAGAATGGAAAAGAATTGAATCAAATCGAAAAAATTGAATCGAATCAAAAAGAATCAAATCGAATCGAATCGAAAGAATTGAATCGAAACGAAAACAATCCAATCAAATCGAATCAAAAAGAATGGAATTGAATGGAATCGAATCTAAAAGAATCTAATCAAATCGAAAAGAATCGAATCAAATTTAATGGAATCGAAAAGAATCGAATCGAAAAGAATCGAATCGAAAAGAATCGAAACGAATCGAATCAGATCGAATGGAAAAGAATCGAATCGAATTGAAAAGAATCGAATCGAATGGAAAAGAATCGAATTGAATTGAATAGAAAAGAATCGAATCATATCAAATCGGAAAGAATCTAATCAAATCGAAATGGATCGAATCGAATCCAATCGAATCGAATCCAATTGAATAAAATAAAATCGAAAAGAATTGAATTGAAAAAATCGATTAGAATTGAATTGATTCAAAAAGAATCGAATAGATTCGAATCGAATAGAATCTAATAGAATCGAATTGGAAAGAATCGTAACGGATCGAAAAGAATCGAATCGAAGAGAAGAGAATCGATTCGAATAGTATAGAACTGAAAAGAATCGAATCGATAAAACTGAAAAGAATCGAATCAAATGAAAAGAATCGAATCAAAAAGAATCGAATCTACACGAAAACAATCAAATCGAATCGAATCTAAAAGAATCAAATTGAATCGAATCGAATCGAAAAGAATCGAATCGAATCGAAACAAAAAAATAGAATCGAAAAGAATCGAAATGAATTGAATAGAAAAGAATCGAATTGAATCGAATCGAAAAGAATGGAATCGAACAAAATCGAAATGAAACGAAAAGAATCAAATCGAATGTAACGAAAAGAATCGAATCGAAAAGATCAAATCGAAACAAAAGAATCGAATCGAATCAAATCGAAAAGAATCAAATCGAAACGAATCCAAAAGAATCAAATCGAAACGAATCGATAAGAATCAAATCAAATAGAATCGAAAAGAATCGAATCAAATCGAATAGAAAAAAATCGAATAGAATCGAATAGAATAAAAAAGAATTGAAACGAATCGAATCGAAGAGAATCGATTCGAATCTAAGTGAAAAGAATTGTATCGATTCAAATCAAAAAGAACCAAAACGAATCGATTTGAAAGAATTGAATCGAATCGAAAACAATCGAATCGAATCGAATCAAAAAGAATCAAATTGAATGGAATCGAATTGTAAAGAATCTAATCGAATCGAAAAGAATCGAATCAAAACGAAAAGAATCGAATAGAAATGAACTGAAAATAATCGAATTGAATCGAATCAAATAGAATAAAATCGAACGGAATTGAATGGAACGAAAAGAATCTTATCGAATCAAATCGAAAAGAATCGAATCGAATCGAATGGAGAAGAATCAAATCGAATTGAATCGAAAAGAATCAAATCGAAGAGAATCTAATCGAAAGGAAAAGAATCAAAAAGAATCGAATCGAAACGAAAAGTGTCGAATCGAATCGAATCGAAAATAATCAAATCGAATCGAACCGAAAAGAATCAAATCGAATCGAAAATAATCGAATCGAATTGAATCGTAATGAAAAGAATCGAATCGAATTGAAAAGAATCAAATCGAATCGAATCGAAAAGAATTGAATCGAATGCAATCGAATCGAAAAGAATCGAATCGAATTGAAAAGATTCAAATCAAATTGATTGAATCGAAGAGAATCGAATCAAATCAAATCGCATCGAATCGAAAATTATTGAATTGAATTGAATAAAAAATAATCGAATCGAATCGAGAATAATTGGAATTGAATTGAATTCATAATGAATCAAATCGAGTCGAATCGAAAATAATCGAATCGAATCAAATCGATTCGAAAAAAATTGAATCAAATTGCATCGAATCAAAAGTAATAGAATCGAATTGTATTGAATAGATTCGAATTGAAAAGAATCAAATCGAATCGAATCAAAAAGAATCAAATCGAATCGAATCAAAAAGAATTAAATCCACAGAATCAAATTGTAGAGAATCTAATCGAAACGAAAAGATTCGAATCGAATCGAATCGAAAAGAATCGAATCTAAACGAAAAGAATCGAATCAAATAGAAATGAATCAAATCGAATCGAAAAGATTCGAATAGAAAAGAATCAAATCGAATCGAAAAGAATTGAATTGAAAAGAATCGAATCGAGTCAAATCGATTAAAAAGATCGAATCAAAAAATCAAAGAGGATCGAAACGAATCAAAACGAATCGAATCGAATCGAATTGAAAAGAATTGTATCGATTCAAATCTAAAAGAATCGAATAGATTCGAAAAGAATCGAACGGAATGGAATGGAATCGAATCGAATTGAATCGAAAAGAATCAATCGAATCGAATTGAATAGAAAAGAATCGAACAGATTCGAATCGAAACAAATTGAAAAAATCGAAACGAATCGAAAAGAATCGAATCGAATCAAAAAGAATCGAATCGAACTGAATCGAAAAGAATCGAATCGAACACAACCGAAAAAAATCGAATTGAAAAGAATCATATCTAATAGAATCGAATGAATCGAAAATAATCGAATCGATTCCAATCGACTTGAGTCGAAAAGAATCGAATCGAACAGTATCGAATCTAATTGAAATGAATCGAATCAAATAAAATAGAAAAGAATCAAATCGAAACGAAGAATCGAATCGAATTGAATTGAAAAGAATCAAATCGAATCGAATCAAAAAGATTCGAATCCACAGAATCGAACTGTAGAGAATCTAATCGAAATGAAAAGATTCGAATTGAATCGAATCAAAAAGAATCGAATCTAAACGAAAAGAATGGAATCGAATCAAATTGAAAAGAATCAAATCGGGATCCCTGGGTGGCGCAGCGGTTTGGCGCCTGCCTTTCGCCCAGGGCGCGATCCTGGAGACCCGGGATCGAATCCCACATCAGGCTCCCGCTGCACTGGAGCCTGCTTCTCCCTCTGCCTCTCTCTCTCTCTCTCTCTCTCTGTGACTATCATAAATAAATAAAAATGTAAAAAAAGAAAAAAAGAAAAGAATCAAATCGAATCGAAAAGAATCGAATAGAAAAGAATCAAATCGAAAAGAATCAAATCGAATCAAATCGATTGAAAAGATCGAATCAAGAAAATTAAAGAGAATCGAAACGAATCAAAATGTATCGAATTGGGATCCCTGGGTGGCGCAGCGGTTTGGCGCCTGCCTTTGGCCCAGGGCGCGATCCTGGAGACCCGGGATCGAATCCCACATCGGGCTTCCGGTGCATAGAGCCTGCTTCTCCCTCTGCCTGTGTCTCTGCCTCTCTCTCTTTCTCTCTCTGTGACTATCATAAATAAATAAAAATTAAAAAAAAGAAAAAAAAACAAAACGTATCGAATTGAATCGAATTGAAAAGAATCGTATCGAATCAAATCTAAAAGAATAGAATCGAATCGAATCAAAAAGAATCGAATTGATTCGCATCAAAAAGAATCGAGTCGAAGTGTATCGAATCGAAAAGAATCGAATCGAATCGAGTGGAATTGAATCAAAAAGAATCGAATTGAATCGAGTTGAATCGAAAAGAATCGAATAGATTCGAATTGAAACAAATCAAAAAAAATCAAAACGAATCGAATCACATCGAGTGGAAAAGAATCGAATCAAATCGAAAGAATCGAATCGATTCGAACTGAATCG
This sequence comes from Canis lupus dingo, assembly GCF_003254725.2. Lineage (NCBI taxonomy): Eukaryota > Metazoa > Chordata > Mammalia > Carnivora > Canidae > Canis > Canis lupus. The sequence goes on along the minus strand of NW_026019496.1, from coordinate 79,463 downwards.
AAAAGACTCAAATAGATCAAATCAAAAAGAATCGAATCGATTCAAAATGAATCGAGTAGAATCGAATCGAAGTGAAAAGAATTGAATCGAATTGAAAAGAATCGAATCAAAACGAAAAGAATCGAATCTAATCGATCGAAAAGATCAAATTGAAAAGAATCGAATTGAATCGAATCAAAACGAAAAGAATCGAATCAAATCGTTTCGAATCAAAAAGAATCAAATCGAATTGAATCGAAAAGAATAGAATTGTATTTAATTGAATCGAAAAGAGTCGAATCGAATTGAATCGAAAAGAATCGAATCGAATCAAAACGAATCGAATCGAATCGAAAAGAATCGTATCGAATCGAACTGAATCGAAAAGAATCCAATCGAACATAATCGAATCAAATTGTAAAGAATCGAATCAAAAAAAATCAAATGGAAACGAAAAGAAAGGAATCGAATCGAATCGAAAAGAATCGGATGGTATCATTGAATCGAAAAGAATCGAATCATATCGAATTGAATTGAAAAGAATCAAATAGAATAAAACCGAAAAGAATCGAATCGAATCGAAAAGAATCGAATCGTATCGAATTGAATCGAAAAGAATCGAATCAAATACATCGAAAAGAATCAAAACGAATCGAAAAGAATCGATTCGAATAGAATCAAAAAGTATCGAATCGAATCGAATCGAATCGAAAAGAATCAAATTGAATAGCATCGAAACGAATCAAACGAATTGAAAAGAATCAAATTGAATAGCATAGAAATGAATCGAATCAAAATGAAAAGAATCAAATCGAATTGAATTGAAAAGAATCGAATCGTATCGATGGAATCGAAAAGAATCGAATCATATCGAATTGAACCGAAAAGAATTTAATAAAACACAATCGAAAAGAATCGTATCGAATCAAATCGAATTGAATAGAAAAGAATCGATTCCAATGGAATTGAATTTCAAAGAATCGAATCGAACAGTACCGAATCGAATTGAAAAGAATAGAATCAAATAAAATCGAAAAGAATCTAATTGAAACGAAAAGAATCAAATCGAATCACATTGAAAAGAATCGAATTGAATTGAAACGAAAAGAATCAAATCGAAAAGAATCGAATCGAATTGAAAAGAATCGAATCGAAAAAATCAAATCGAAAAGAATCGAGTTGAGTTGAATCGAATCGAAAAGAATTGAATCGAATCGAAAAGAATCGAATCGAATCGAATCGAAAAGAATCGAATCGAATCGAAAAGAATCGAATCAATTTGAAAAGATTCGTATCGAATTGAATCAAATCGAAAATAATCGAATCTAATCGAAAAAATCGAATCGAATCGAAAGGAATAGAATCGAATCGAAAAAATCGAATCGAATCGAAAAGAATAGAATCGAATCGAAGAGAATCGAATCAAAAAGAATAGAATCGAATCATATAGAAAAGAATCGAATCAATTCGAATGGAAAAGAATCGAATTGAATCGAATCAAATCAAAAAGACTCGAATCGATCGAATCGAAAAGAATCGAATCGAATCAAATTGAATCGAATAGAAAAGAATCTATCAAATCGAAAAGAATCGAATAGATAAGAATTGAATTGAAAAAATAGAATCGAATTGATCCAAATCGAAAAGAATCGAATCGAATCAAATCCCTAACCCTAACCCCTAACCCCTAACCCTAACACTAAACCTATCCTAACCCTAACCCTTAACCCTAACCCTTAACCCTAACCCGAACACTAACCCTAAAGTTAAACCGTACCCTAACCCTAACCCGTACCCTAACCCTAACAGTTACCCTAACACTAACCTGTACCCCAAACCTAACCAGTACACTAACCCGTAACCTAACCCATACCCTAACCCGTATCCTAACCCTAAGCCTGTACCCTAACCCATACACTAACGCATCCTCTAACCCTAACCCTAACCAGTACTCTAACACAAACTGGTACCCTAACCCGTACCCTAACCCGTACCCTAACCCGTATCCTAACCCTAACATGTACCTATCCATAAACCTAATACTAACCCCTAACCCTAAACCTAACCCTAACACCTAACGCTAACCCTAAACCCTAACCCCTAACCCTAACCAAACCTAACCCTAACCCCTAAACCTAACCTTAACCCCTACCCCTAGCCTAATCCTAACCTGAACCCCTAACCACTAACCCTAAACCTAACCCTAACCCTAACCCTAACGCTTAACCCTAACCCTAACACTAACCCTAATCCTAACACTAATCCAAACCCTAACCCTAACCCCTAACACTAACCTTAACCCCTAAACTTAACATTAACACTTACACTAACCCTAAACCTAACCCCTAACCCTAGCCCTAACTCCTAACACCTAACACCTAACCCTTAACTCTAACCCTTAACCTTAATCCTACCCCTAACCCCTAATCTCTAACCCTAACCCTATCCCTAACCCTTAAACCTAACACTTAACCCTAACCCTAACCCTAAATCAAACCCTTACACCTAAACCTCACCCTAACTCTAACCCCTCAACCTAACTCTAACCCTAACACTAACCCTAAAACTAACCCTAACCCCTAACTCTAAACCTAACCCTAACCTAACCTGAAACCTAACCCATACACTAACCTGTACCCTAACCCTAACACTCACCCATAACCTAAACCGAACCCTAACCTGTACCCTAACTCTAACCCCTACCCTAACCTAACCCTAACCCGTACCCTAAACCTATCCCTATCCCGTACAGTAACCCTAACCCTAACCCTTACACTAACCCTAACCTGTACCCTAACCCTAACCCGTACCAATACCCTAACCCTAACCCGTATCCTAACCCTAAACCATACCCAAACCCTACCTGTACCCTAACCCGTACACTAACCCTAACCCATACACTAACCAGTACCCTAACCCTAAACCTAACCCTTTCCCTAACTCTAACCGCAACCCGTACTCTAACCGTAACCCGTACCCTAACCCTAACCCTAACCCTAAACCTGAACCTAACCCTAACCCTAACCTCTAACACTAACCCTAACCCTAACCCCTCACCCTAACACTAACCCTAAAACTAACCGTGAACACTAACCCTAACCTTAACCCGAAACCTTACCCACACACTAACCCGTAACCTAACCCTAACCCTAACCCATACACTAACCTTAACCCGTAACCTAAACCTGACACGTACACTAACCCTAAACTATACCTTAAACCTAACCCTAACCCGTACCCTAACCCTAACCCTATCCTGTACCTTAACCTAACCCTAACCCTAACCTGTAGCCTAACCCTAACACTAACCCTAACCCATACCCTAACCCATACCCTAACCCTAACCTGTACCTTAAACCTAATCTTACACGCACCCTAAAGCTAACCTGCACCCTAACCCTAACCCATACCCTAACCCTAACCCCTACCCTAACCCTAAACCGTACCCGTACCCTAACCCGTACCCTAACCCGTATCCTAACCCTAAACCTCACCCGTACCCTAACCATAACCCTAACCCTAACGCTAACCTAACCCCTTACCCTAACACTAACCCAAACTCCTATCCCTAAACCTAACCCTAACCCCTAACTCTAACCCTAACCCTAACCCTAAAACCAACCCCAACACCAAACCCAACTCCAACCATAAACATAACCCTTACCCCTAACTCCTAACCCTAACCCTAACCATAACCCAAACCCCTTACCCGTAACCCTAACCCTAACCCTTAACGCTAACCCTTATCACTAATGTTAACGCTAACCCTAACCCAAAACCTAAACCTAATTCCTAACCCTAACCGTAACCTAACCCTAACCCTAACCCCTAACCCTAACCCTAACCCCTAAACCTAACCCTAACCCTTAACCCTAACCCTTAACCCTATCCCTAACCCTAACACTAACCCAAAACCTAACCCTTAACCCTAAGCCAAACCCCTAACCCCTAACCCTCACCCTAACCCTAACTCTTAACCCTACCCTTAACCCTAAACCTAACCCAAACCCTAACCCTTATCCCTACCCTTAACCCTAACCCTAGGGATCCCTGGGTGGCACAGCGGTTAGGCGCCTGCCTTTGGCCTGGGGCGCGATCCTGGAGACCCGGGATCGAATCCCACATCAGGCTCCCGTTGCATGGAGCCTGCTTCTCCCTCTGCCTGTGTCTCTGCCTCTCTCTCTCTCTCTCTCTGTGTGTGTGACTATCATAAATAAATAAAAAAAATTAAAAAAATATCCTAACCCTAACGATAACCGGTAACCCTAACCGTAACCCCAAAACTTAACCCTAACCCTAACCCTAACAATACCTCTAAAACCTAACCCCTAACCCCTAAAGCTATCCATAACCTTAACCTCAACACTTAACCCTAAACCTAACCCTAACCCTTACCCTAACCCATACCCTAACCCTAACCGAACCCTAACCGTAACCCGTACCCTAACCCTACCGGTACCCTAACCCTAAACCATACCCTAAACCCAACCCTAACCCATACACTAACCCTAACCCGTATCCTAACCCTAACCCCTTACCCTAACCCTAACACGTAACCTAAATCTAACCCTGACCCTAACTCAAACAATACCCTAACCCTAATCCTAACCCGTGCCCTAAACCTTACGCTAACCCCAACCTTAATGATAACCCGTACACTAACCATAAATGGTACCCTAACACAAACCCTAACCCGTACCCTAATCCTAACCCTAAACCTAACCCTAACCCGTACCCTAACCCTATACCGTACACTACCCAAACCCTAACCATAACCCGTACTCTAACACTAAAACTACCCCTAAACCTAACCATAAATCTAATCATAAACCTAACCCTATCTCTAAACCTTACCCTAACCTAACCCTAACCCTCACCCTAACCGTATGCCTAACACGTAAACTAACCCTAACCCTAACCCTAACCCATAAATTAAACCTAACCCTAACACTACCCTAAACAGTACCGTAACCCTAAACCTAACGTGTACCTTAACCCTAACCCTAAAACTAACCCTAAGTCGTACCCTAACCCTAACCCCCCAACCCTAACCCAAACCCTAACGCTAACTCCTAACCCTAACCGTAACCCTAACCCTAAAACTAACCCTAACACCTAACCCCTAACCCTAACCCTAACCCCTAACCTTAACCTGAACCTGAACCCCTAACCCCTAACCATAACCCTAACCCTAACCCATAACCCTAACCCTTAACCATAAACCTAACCCTAACCCTAACCCAAACCCTAACCCTAACCCTAACTCCTAACCCTAACACTACCGTAACCCATACCCTAACCCTAATCCGTATCCTACCCTAACCCTAACCATTACCCGTAACCTCACACTAAAACTACCCCTAACCTAACCCTAACACTAATCATAATCCTAACCCTATCTCTAAACCTAACCCTAACCCTAACCCTAACCTAACCCTCAACCTCACCCTAACCCTATCCCTAACACGTAAACTAACCCTAACCCTAACCCTAACCCGTAAACTAACCCTAACCCTAACCCTAAACAGTACCTTAATCCTAACCCTAACGTGTACCTTAACCGTAACCCTAACCCTAAACCTAACCCTAAGCTGTACCCTAACCCTAACCCAAACCCGTACCCTAACTCTAACACTAAATCTCCCGTGCCCTAACCCTAACCCGTACCCTAACCCTAACCCTAATCCGTACCCTAACCCATACCGTAACCCTAAACCTAACCCGTACCCTAAACCTAACCATAAACCCAAACCTAACCTGAACCCTAACTCTAACCCGTACCCTAACCCTAAACTGTAACCTCACCTGTACCCTAACCTGTACCCTAACCCGTACCCAAAACCTAATCCTATCCCGTTCCCTAACCCGAACCCTAACACTAACCCGTACACTAACCCTTAACCGTACCCGTACCCTAACCCATAAACAAACCCATACCCTACCCCTAACCCTAACCTAAACCCATACCCTAAACCTAACCCTTACCCCAACCCTAACCCTAACCCTTTCCCTACCCCTAATCCTAAATGTATCCCATACCCTAAAGCGAACCCTAACCCTAACCCTAACCCATAACCTAACCCTAACCCTAACCCTAACCCTAAACCCTAACCCTACCCCTAACCCCAACCCTAACTGAAACCTAACCCTAACACTAACCCTAACCTTAACCTACCCTAATCCTAACCCTAACCCTAACCCGTAACCTAAACCTAACCCTAACCCTAGCCCTAAACAGTACCCTAAAACTACCCTAATCTGTAACCTAACCCAAACCCTAACACTAACCCTAAACCTAACCCTATCCTGTACCCTAACCCAAACCCTAACCGTTACCAGTACCCTAACCCATACATTAACCCGTACCGTAATCCATACCATATCTCTAAACCGTACCCTCACCCTAATCCGTAAACTAACCCAAATCTGTACCCTAAACCTAAGCCTAAACTGAACCCTAATCATAACGCTAACACTAACCCTAACCCGTAGCCTAACACTAACCCGAACCCTAAACATAACCCGAACTCTAACTCTAACCCTAACCTGTACTCTAACCCTAACCATAACTCTAACCTGTAACCTAACCCTAACCCTAACGCTAACGCTAAACAGAACCCTAAACCTAACCCTATCCCATACCCTAACCCTAAACCTAACCCTTAACCTAACCCTAAACCTAACCTTAACCCGTACCATATTCCTAACCCAAACCCTAACGCTTACCCTAACCCTCAATTGTACCCTAACCCAAACTCGAACCTGTACCCTAACCCTAACCTTACCCCAACCCTAAACCTAACGAAACCCAATCCCTAATCCTAACCCTAACCCTAACCTAATCCTAACCTTAACCCTTACCCTATCCCTAACCCTAACCCGTAATCTATTCCTAAACCTAACCTTAAACCTAAACAGTACCCTAACATTAACCCTAACCCATACCCTAACCCTAACCTTAACCATAAACCTAAACCGAAACCTAAGCCCTACCCTAACCCTAACACTAACACTAACCCATACCCTAATCCGTAACCTAACCCTAAACCTAAACCTAACCCGTAGTCTACCCCTAACCCTGAACCTAACCCTAACCCTAACCTGAACCCTAACCCTAACCCTAGCCCTAACCCTAACCCTAACCCTAACTCTAAGCTTAAACAGGACCCTAACCCTAACCCTAACCCGTAACCTAACCCAAACTTTACAGCATTGGAAGTCAGGTCGTTCCATGAATAAAGCTCTACTGCACCTGGAGACACAACCGTTGAAGCCTGCAGCTTGCCCCTTGCGTCCCATGAGCGTCTGACAAACATGTCTAGTGAGGATGTTCGTAACTGTATCTGCAGGCAGCGTGGAACTGGGAAGGACCGCGTGTCAGCTCACCTCGCAGAAGGAAGTTCCCCAGAGAGACAGCTTTCAACTAGGTACTCAGGTTTGGAAGTTAGTATGTAGCTCCCTTCTGAGGGAGGAATTACTCAGAAGTCGTTGGATTGGGCTAGGAGACACTTGCTTCTCACAGAACTTGTGTCCCGTATTGAACGACGTCCTTTCGAAGTGAAAGGTACAGGCGGTCAGCATGTGGGAGGAACAAGCCATAAGCTCATCCAAAGGAGTGTGCATCACTTGGAGGCAGGTGTCCGGTAGTCGCGAAATTGACAATGCAGACTCTTGGTTCTCACTCCGCTACTGTCCCGCATAGAACGGAATGCTGTGGAAGCGATCTGTACAGGCCGTCACATTGTGGGAGGTACAGGCCATAAGCTGAACTCTGAGAAGCCTGTATGCTTTGCAGGCAGATGTCTGCTAGCCACTCTTTTATGGGAGTTAGAAGCTAGCTACACTTTAATTGAACAAGGCTGTTGGAAATCGCTGTATTGAACTCAGTTACACGTGACTACAAGCCTGAAACGTCTACATGCTTTTCACAACCTCTTCCAGCACCTAACATAAGGATGTTAGGACCTATGTCCACAGGCAGTCAGGTAGCGGGAGGGTCCTGCCCTCACCTCAACTCTCACAAGGAAGCATGTCTAGAAGCCAGCTTTCAACTAGCTGCATTCTTCTGGCCCTGAGAACGCAGCTGTATTCTAACTCAGGAGGTTCCAAGAAGACCACTCTACTCCACCTGGAGACAGCTTCCAGGCCTGCATTATTCCACTTGCGTCTCACAAGCTTCTGACAAGCGTCTCTGGTGAAGACGTTGGAAAGACATTCTGCAGGCAGTGTGGAACTGTGAGGGACTGCGTGTGAGCCCAACTCTCGGATGTAAGTTGCCGTTGGATGCAGGGTTCAATTAGCTAGTATGGAACTTAGTATGTAGCACCAGTCTAAGACAGGAATTACTAGGAAATCGCAGGATTGAGCTTGGAGGCACTACTCTTGTGGACCTCACCTGGACGAGGTGACTGGTTCCCACGTAGGACTCCCCTGGACCTGATAACTTTGCTACACACTTTGGCCTCACCTGGCCCTGATGACTCTGGGCCCCACTGAGGCCTCAATCTGGACCTAGTGACTGTGGTCCCCACCTGGGTCTCACCTGGACCTGGTGACTCTCGTTCCCACATGAACCACACCTGGACCTGGTGACTGTGGTGTCCTTCTAGCCTCACATTTACCTGGTGACTCCGGTCCTCACCAGGGCCTCACATGGATCTGGTGACTCTGGCCTGCAGGTTGGCCTCACCTGGAGCTGGTGAGTGGGGTTGCCACCTGGGCCTCACCCATACCTGGTGACTCAGGTCCCCACGTGGGCCTCACTTGGACCTGGTGAATCTGGTCCTGCCTGGTCCTCACCCAGACCTGGTGACTCTGGTCACCACCTGGGCCTCACCTGGACCTGGTAAATCCTGTCCCCATCTGGGCCTCACCCAGTCCTGGTGACTTTGTTCCCCACCTGGACCTGATTACTGTGAACTCCTTCTTTGCCTCACCTGGAACAGGTGACTCTGATCCTAACTGGGCCACACCCAGATCTGGTGACTCTGGTCCTCACCTGGGCATGATTGGGACCTGGTTAATCTGTTCCACACCTGTCCCTCACCTGGACATGATGACTCTGGAAACCCTCTGGGCCTCACTCTGAACTGGTGACTCTGGAACCCATCTTGATGTCACCTGGGCCAGGTGATTCCGGTACCCCTCTAGGCCTCAACCAGACCTGGTGACTCTGGTTCTAAACTGGGCCTCACCTGCACCTAGTGAATATGCTCCCCACCTGGGCCTCATATGGACCTGGTGACTCTGGTCCCTACTTGGGCATCACTGGGACATGGTTACTCCATTCCCCACTGGGACTCACCTGGATCTGGTAACTCTGGTCCTGACTTTGGCCTCTTCTGTACCTGGTGACTCTGGCCCCACCTGGGCCTCACCTGGAACTGGTGACTCTGATTCTCAGCATGGCCTCACGTGACCTGGTGACTGTGGTTCCCACCGGGACCTCACCTGGACCTCATGTCTCTGGTCCCCACCTGGTCCTCACCTGGACCTGGTGTCTCTGGTACCCACCTGGGTAGCATCAGGACATGGTTTCACTCTTCCCTAACAGGGACCCATCTGGACCTGTTAACTCTGGTCTACACCTGGGCCACAACTGGACATGGTGACACTGGTTCCCACCTGGGTCTCACCTGGACATGGTGATTCTGATCCCCACCTGGGCCTCACTTCTAACTGGTGATTCTCGTTCCCACATGGACCTCATGTGGACATAGTGGCTGCAGTGTTTCTACCTTCTCATGGACCTGGTGACTCTGGTCCCCACCAGGGCCTCACCAGGACATGGTGAGTGTGGTTGCCACCTGGACCTCACCTGGACCTGGTGACTCTGGTCTGCACCTGAGACTACCCTGGATCTGGTGACTGTGGTCCCCACCTGGCCTCATTTGGACCTGGTGACTCTGATCCCCATCTGGGGCTCACCTGGCCAAGTTGACCATGGTCCTCAACTGGGCATAATTGGGATCCAGTTACTGTGTTCCACAACTGGACCTCACCTGGACGAGGTGACTGGTCCACCTCTGGGTTTCACCCTGCCCGGGTGACTGTGAACCCCACTATGGCCTGAATTTGTCATGCTGACTCTGTTGCCACCTGCGCCTCCCCTCGAACTGTTGACTCTGGTTTTTTCAAGGGCCTCCCCTGTACCTGGTGATCCTGGTTTCCATCTGGGTCTCACCTGGACCTGGAGACTCTTGTCACGACCTGGGACTCACCTGAACCTTGTTACTGTGTTCCAAACCTGGCCCTCACGTAGACCTGTTGACCATGGTCCCCAAGCCGGCCTCACATGGACCTATTGCCTCTGGTTCCCCCTGAGCCTCACGTGTACCTGGTATCTCTGGTCCACAACTTGGCCTCATCTGAACCTGGTGACTCTGGTCCGCACCAGGGCTCCACCTGGATCTGGTGACTCTGGTTCCCACCCGGACCTCTCCTGGACCTGCTGACTCTCTTTCCAACATGGACCTCCCCTGGATCTGGTGAATCTGGTCCTCAGTTTGGCCTCACTGGACCTGGTGACTCTCGTCCCGACTTTGAACTAACTCAGACCTGGTGAAACCTGTCCCCACCTAGGACTCACCCAGACCTGGTGACTCTTGTCCTCACCTATGCCTCAATTCGACCTGATGAATCTGGTCCTCACGTGGGCCTCACATGGACCTGGGACTCAGCTGGATAGAGTGGCTCTGGTTCCCACATGGGGCTCACCTGATATTGGTGACTGTGGTCTCCTTCTATGCCTCACCAGGACCTGGTGATTCTGATCCCCATCTGGGCCTTGCATGGCCCTAGTGACTCTGGTCTCCAGCTAGGCATCATTGTGACCTGGTTACTTTATTCCACACCTGGGCCTAACTTTGACCGGGGACCTCTGGTCTCACTCTGGACCTCAATTGAAACTGGATACTCTGTTTCCCCCTCTGGGCCTCACCCTTACATGGTGAATCTGGTCCTCCCTGGGCTTCACTTGGACTTGGTGAATCTTGTCCATACCTGTTCCTCACCTGGACCTGGTGACTCTGGTCAACACCTGGGTCTCACCTGGACTTGGTGAATATTGTTGCCACCTGGGCCTCACCTGGACCTTGTGACTGTGATCCCCACCTGGACCTCACCTGGTTCTGGTGGCTCTGGTTCCCATATGGGGCTCTCCTGGACCTGGTTCCTCACGTCTCCTTCTGGCCTCACCTGGAACCAAATGACTATGATCTATATTTGGGCCTCACCTGTACCTAGTGACTCTGGTCCTTACCTGGGCATCATTGGTTTCTGGTACTGGTTACTGGTTACTCTCCTCTCTACCTGGGCCTCATCTGGACCTGGTGACTGTGGTCACCTTCGGAACCTCACCCTGTCTTGGTGACTGTGGTCCCACCTGGTTCTCACCTGGACGAGGTCACTGCTTCCCACAGGGACCTCACCTGGACCAGGTGAATCTGGTCCTCACATGGGCATCAAGAAACCTGGTTACTCAGTTATACTTCGGGGCCTCACCTGGACCTAGTAATTCTCATCCCACTCTGGGCCTCATCCTGACGTGGTGACTCTGGTCCCCACCTGGATATAACCTGCACCGGGTGACTCTAGTCCCCCTTTGGGCCTCACCCAGACCTGGGGACTCTGGTCCTCAACTGGGCCTCAACAGGACCTGGTGAATCTACTCCTCACTTAGGCCTCGTCTGGACCTTGTGACTCTTTTCCCACCTGGCATCAATGGGACATGGTTAATCTGTTCCCCACCTGGGCCTCACCTGGACATGATAACTTTGCTCCACACTTTGGCCTCAACTGGTCCTGATGACTCTGATCCCCCCACCTAGGCCTCAATCTGGTCCTGGTGACGGTGGTCCCCACCTGGGTCTCACCTGGACCTGGTGACTCTCGTTCCTACATGAACCCCACCTGGACCTGTTGACTGTGGTGTTCTTGTAGACTCATATTTACCTGGTGTCTCCGGTCCCCAGTAGGGCCTCATCTGGATCTGGTGACTCTGATCCTATCTGCGTGTCACCCAGACCTGGTGACTCTGCTCCTAACCTGGGCATCATTGGTACCTGGTGACTCTGTTCGACACCTGAGCCTCACCTGGACATGATGACTCTGGAACCTGGCTGGGCCTCACCCTGACCTGGTGACTCTGGTCCCCATCTGGTTGTCACCTGGACCAGGTGACTCTGGTACCCCTCTAGGCCTCAACCAGTTCTGGTGCCTCTCGTCCTCAACTGGGCCTCACCTGGACCTAGTGAATAAGCTCCATCTGGGCCTCATTTGGACCTGGTGACTCTGGTCCCTACCTGGGGGTCCTTTCCAGGTGAGGCCAGATGGAGACCACAGGAACCAGGTCCAGGAGAGCCCAATATGGGAACCAGAGCCACCAGATCCATGTGAGGTCCAGGTGGGAACACAGTCACAAGGTCCAGGTGAGGCGCAATTATCAACAGGATTCGCCAAGTCCACGGAGGCCCAGGTGGCGACCAGTCACCACATCCATGTGCGGACCAGCTAATGTCCAGATTCACCAGGCACAAGAGAAGTCACAGGGGTGACCAGAGTCACCAGATCCAGGTGAAGCCCAGGTGGGGACCAGAGTCACTAGGTCCAGATGAGGTCAAGGTGGGGACCAGAGATATCAGGTACAAGTGAGGCCCCGGTGGGGATCATAGGCAACAGGTCCATGTGAGGCCGGCTTAGGGACCATGGTCAACAGGTCTACTTGAGGCCCAGGTGTGGAACACAGTAAGCAGGTCCAGGTGATTCCCCGGTGGTGACAAGTGTCACCACGTCCTGGTTTGACCCAGGTGGGGACCAGAATCACCAGGTACAGTCCAGGTGACATCCAGATGGGGACCAGAGTAACCAGGTCAGGGTGAGGCCCAGAGAGGTTCCAGAGTCATCATGTCCATGTGAGTCTCAGGTGTGGAACAGAGTCACCAGGTACCAATGATGCTCAGGTGAGGACCAGAGTCACCAGGTCTGGTTGACCCGGAGATAGGATCAGAGTCACCAATTCCAGGTGAGGCCAAGAAAGAGTCCACAGCAATCAGGTCCAGGTGGGGAACAAAGTCACCAGGACTGGGTGAGGCGCAGATGGGGACCAGATTCACCAGGTCCAGGTGAGGCCCAGGTGGTGACCAGAGTCCCGGGGTCCGGGAGAGGACCAGGTAAGGACCAGAATCATCAGGTCCAAGAGGCCCACGTGGGGACCTGAGTCACCAGGTATGGGTGAGGCCAGGTGGCAACCCCACTCACCAGGTCCAGGTGAGGCCAACCTGCATGCCAGAGTCTCCAGATGCAGGTGAGGCCCTTGTGGGTACCGGACTCACCAGGTAAATGTGTCTACAAGAACACCACATTCACCAGGTCCAGGTGTGGTTCATGTGGGAACGAGAGTCACCAGGTCCAGGTGAGACCCAGGTGGGGACCACAGTCACCAGGTACAGATTGAGGCCTAGGTGGGGGACCAGAGTCATCAGGACTAGTTGCGGCCAAAGTGTGAAGCAAAGTTATCACGTCCAGGTGAGGCCCAGTGGGGAACAGACTACCCATGTCCCATTGATGCCAGGTGGGAAAATAGTCACAAGGTCCAGACGAGGCCTAAGTGAGTAGATTCACCAGGTCCTGTTGATGCCCGGGTGAAGACCAGTGTCCCCAGCTCCGGGTGAGTCCTAGAGGGGGACCAGAGTCAGCCGGTTCTGGTGATATCCATGTGGGGACCAGAGTCACCACGTCAGGGTGAGACCCAGAGTGGGACGAGAATCACTAGGTCCAGGGGAGGCCCCAATATCGAACTGAGAAACCAGGTCCCATGATGCCCATATGAGGACCTGAGTCACCAGGACCAGGTGAGGTCCCTGTGGGAACCAGTCACCTCGTCCAGGTGAGGCCCAGGTAGGACCAGAGTCACAAGGTCCAGGTTAGGCCCAGGTATATAAGAGAGTATCCAGGTCCCAATGATGCCAACGTAGGACCAGAGTCAACAGGTCCAGGAGAGGCCCAAATATGGATCAGAGTCATTGTGTTCCAGGTGAGGCCAGATGGAGACCACAGGAACCAGGTCCTGGAGAGCCCCATAAGGGAACCAGAGCCACCAGATCCAGGTGAGGTCCAGGTGGGACCACAGTCACAAGGTCCAGGTGAGGAGCACGTGGCAACAGGATTCACCAAGTCCAGGTGAGGACCAGGTGGCGACCATTCACCACATCGAAGTGTGGACCAGCTAAGCACCAGATTAAACAGGCCCAAGTGAAGCCCAAAGGGTGACCAGGGTCACCAGGAAAGGGTGAGGCCCAGAGGGGGAACCAGAGTAACCAGTTTAGTTTGAGGCCAAGAATGGGACCAGAGGTCCCTGGTCAAAGTGAGGCCCAGGTGTGGAATAGAGTATCCAAGTCCCAATGATGCCTGGGTGAGGACCAGAGTCACTAGGGCCATGCAGGCCCAGATGGGGAACAGAATCACTAGGTCCTGGTGAGGCATAGAATAAGACCACAGTCACCAGTATCGAGTGAGCCCCTTGTGGGAACCAGAGCCACTCTATCCAGCTGAGTCCCAGGTCCATGTGAGGCCCACGTGAGGACCAGATTAATCAGGTCGAATTGAGGCATAGCTGGGGACAAGAGTCACCAGGTCTGGGTGCGGCCTCGGTGGGGCAAGATTCAGCAGTTCTGAGTTAGGTTAGAGTGTGGACGAGAGACACCAGGTCCAGGTGAGGCCAAACTGAGGACCAGAGTCACCAGATCCAGGTGAGGTCCATGTTGGAAAGAGAGTCACCAGATCCAGGTGAGATCCATGTTGGAAAGAGAGTCTGCAGGACCAGGAGAGGTCCAGGTGGGGACCAGAGTCAGCAGATCCAGGAGAAGTCCAAGTGGGGACCAGAGTCACCAGATACAGGTGAAGCCCAGGTGGGGACCAGAGTCACTAGGTCCAGATGAGGCCCAGGTGAGGACCAGAGTTCCCAGGTACACGTGAGGCCCCGGTGGGGATCAGAGGCAACAGGTCCTGGTGACTGTGGTGTTCTTGTAGACTCACATTTACCTGATGACTCCGGTCCCCATTAGGGCCTCACCTGCAACTCGTAACTCTGGTCCCTACCTGGGCATTATCGGGACACGGTTCCTCTGCATGGCCCGAAGGTTGGACTCCCCTGGACTTGGTGAGTGGGGTTGCCATCTGGGCCTCACCCATACCGGTGACACAGGTCCCCACGTGGGCCTACTTGGACCTGGTGAATCTGGTCCTTACCTGGTCCTCACCCGGAACTGGTGACTCTGGTCACCACTTGGGAATCACCTGGACCTGGTGAATATGGTCCCCATCTGGGCCTCACCCAGTCCTGGTGACTTTGTTCCCTACCGGGACCTGATTGCTGTGGACTCCTTCTTGGCCTCACCTGGTACTGGTGCGTCTGATGCTATGTGGGCCTCAACCAGATCTGGTGACTCTGGTCTTCACCTGTGGACCATTATGACCTGGATACTCTGTTCCACACCTGAGCCTCACCTGGACATGATGATTCTGGATCCCCTCTGAGCCTCACCCTGACATGGTGACTCTAGTCCCCATCTGGAGTCACCTAGACCAGATGAATCTGGTTCCCCTCTCGGCCTGAACTAGACCTGGGCATTTTGGTCCTCAACTGGGCCTCACCGGGACCTAGTGAACATGCTCCCCCCTGCGCCTTATTGGACGTGGTGACTCGGGTTCTACCTGGGCATCATCGGGACATGGTTACTCTATTCCCCAATGGGACTGACCTAATCCTTGCAACTCTGGTCCTGACTTTGGCCTCTTCTGTACCAGGTCACTCTGGCTCCACCTGGGCCTCACCTGTAACTGGTAACTCTGATCCTAACCATGGCCTCACCTGACCTGGTGACTGTGGTTCCCATCGGGATCTTACCTGGACCTCATGTCTCTGGTCCCACCTGGGCCTCACCAGGACCTGGTGTCTCCGGTACCCACCTTGGTAGCATCAGGATATGATTACACTGTTCACTAACAGTGACCCAGGCGGACCTATTAACTCTGGTCTTCACCTGGGCCACACCTGTACATGGTGACACTGGATCCCACCTGGGTCTCAACTTGACATGGTGAGTCGGATCCCCACCTGGTCCTCACGTGTAACTGCTGATTCTCCGGCCCACATGGAAATCATGTAGACCTGGTGGCTGCAGTGTTTCTAGCTTCTCATGTACCTTGTGACTCTGGTCCCCGCCAGGGCCTCACTGGGTCCTGGGGAATGTGGTTGCCACATGCACCTCACTTGGACATGGTGATTATGGTCTGCACCTGAGACTACGCTGGATCTGCTGACTGTGGTCCCCACCTGGGCTTCACCTGGATATTTGGACTCCCGTCCCCATCTGGGCCTCACCTGGCTCTGTTGACTATGGTCCTCAACTGGGCAAAATTGGGACCCGGTGACTGTGTTCCACAACTGGACCTCAACTGGACCAGGTCACTCTGGTCCCCCTCTGGGTGTCACCGTGCCTAGTGACTGTGAACCCCACTTTGGCCTGAATTGGACCTGCTGACCCTGGTTACAACCTGCGCCTAACCTCGAACTGTTGACTCTGGTTCTTTCAAGGGCCTTCCCTGTACCTGGTGATCCTGGTCCCCACCTGCTCCTCAACTGGACGTGGTGAATCTTGTCACCACCGGGGACTCACCTGGACGTGCTTACTGTGTTCCACACCTGGGCCTCAAGTAGACCTGTTGACCATCGTCCCCCAGCCGGCCTCACATGGACCTGTTGCCTCTGATCCCCACCGGGGCCTCACGTGTACCTTGTAACTCTGGTCCTCACCTGGGCCTCATCTGGACCTAGTGACTCTGGTCCCCACCTGGGCTTCACCTGGATCTGGTGACTCTGGTCCCCACCTGGACTTCACGTGGATCTGGTGACTCTGGTCCCCAACTGCACCTCTGCTGGACCTGGTGACTCTCTTTCAAACATGGACCTCATCTGGATCTGGTGACTCTGGTCCTCAGTTTGGCCTCACCTGGACCTGGCGTCTCTCGTCCCCACTTTGACCTAACTCAGAACTGCTGAATCTTGCCCCAATTAGGCCGCACACAGACCTGGTGACTCTTGTCCCCAGCTATGCCTCAATTCGACCTGATGAATCTGGTCCTCACGTGGGCCTCACATGGACCTGCGACTCAGCTGGATAGAGTGGCTCTGGTTCCCACATGGGGCTCACCTGATACTGGTGACTGTGGTCTTATTCTATGCCTCACCAGGACCTAGTGATTCTGTTCCCCATCTGGGCCTGCATGGTCCTAGTGACTCTGGTCCACACCCAGGCATCATTGGGACCTGGATACTCTATTCCATATCTGGGACTCACTCTGACCAGGGACCTCTGGTCCCATTCTTGGCCTCAAACTAAACTGGTTACTCTGGTTCCCCCTCTGGGCCTCACCCTTACCTGGTGACTCTGGTCACCCCATGGGCTTCATTTGGGCCTGGTGAATCTGGTCCTTAGATTGTCCTCACTTGGATCTGGTGACAGCTCACCACCTGGGCCTCACCTGGACATGTTGAATCCTGTTGACACCTGCGCCTCACCTGGACCTTGTGACTGTGATCCCACCTGGACCTCACCTGGATCTGGTGGCTCTGTTTCCCATATGGGGCTCTCCTGGAACTGGTTTCTGTGGTCTCCATCTGGCCTCACCTGGAACACAATGACTCTGATTCATATTTGAACCTCTCCTGGATCTGTTGACTCTGGTCCTTACCTGGGCATCATTGGGGCCTGGATACTCTCTTATATACCTGGGCCTCACCTGGACATGGTGACTGTGGTCCCAACTGGGCCTCACCTGGACAAAGTGACTGGTTCCCACAGGGACCTCACCTGGACCTGGTGACTCAGGTCCTCATATGGGCATCATGGGACCTGGTTTCAGTTCCACATCTGGGCCTCACCTGGACCTAGTGATTCTCGTCCCCCTCTGGGCCTCACCCTGACGTGGTGACTCTGGTCCCCACCTGGATATCACCAGAACCGGGTGACTCTGGTCTCCCTCTGGGACTCACCCAGAGCTGGGGACACTGGTCTTCAACTGGGCCTCACCTGGACCTGGGGAATCTGATCCCCATCTGGGCCTCACCCAGTCCTGGTGACTTTGTTCCCCACCTGGACCTGATTGCTGTGGACTCTTTCTTGGCCTCACCTGGAACTGGTGACTCTGAAGCTATCTGCGTGTCACCCAGATCTGGTGACTCTGGTCCTCACCTGGGCATCATTGGTACCTGGAGACTTTGTTCCTCACCTGAGCCTCACCTGGACATGATGACTCTGGAACCTCTCTGGGCCTCTCCCTGACCTGGTGACTCAAGTCCCTACCTGGTCATCATCGGGACATGGTTCCACTGCATGGCCTGCAGGTTGGCCTCACCTGGATGTGGTAACTCTCGTCCTTACCTGGGTATCATCGGGACATGGTTCCTCTGAATGGCCTGCAGGTTGGCCTCACCTGGACCTGGGGGTGCCTTGCCACCTGGCCTAACCAATACCTGGTGACTCAGGTTCCCACGTGGGCCTCATTTGGACCTGTTGAATCTGGTCCTTATCTGGTCGTCACCCGGAACTGGTAAGTCTGTTCACCACCTGGGAATAACCTGGACCTGGTGAATCTGGTACCCATCTGGGCTTCACCGAGTCCTGGTGACTTTGTTCCCCACCTGAACCTGATTGCTGTGGACTCCTTCTTGGCCTCACCTGGAACTGGTGACTCTGATCCTAACTGGGCCTCACCCAGATCTGGTGACTCTGGTCCTCACCTGTGGTCCATTATGATCTGGATACTCTGTTCCACACCTGAGCCTCACCTGGACATGATTACTCTGGATCCCCTCTGGACCTCACCCTGACATGGTGACTCTGGTCCCCATGTGGATGTCACCTAGACCAGGTGAATCTGGTACCCCTCTAGGCCTCAACTAGACCTGGTGACTGTGGTCCTCAACTGGGCCTCACCGGGACCTAGTGGATATGCTCCCCTCCTGCGCCTCATCTGGACCTGGTGACTCTGGTTCTACCTGGGCATCATTGGGACCTGGATACTCTCTTATATACCATGGGCCTCACCTGGACCTGATGACTCTGATCCCACCTGGGCCTCACCTGGACCTGGTGCATCTGGTCCCCATCTGGGCCTCACCCAGTCCTGGTGACTTTGTTCCCCACCTAGACCTGATTGCTGTGGACCCTTTCTTGGCCTCACCTGGAACTGGTGACTCTGATCCTATATGCGCGTCTCCCAGATCTGGTGACTCTGGTCCTCACCTGGGAGTTATTTGTACCTGGTGACTCTGTTCCACACCTGTAGCCTCACCTGGACATGATGACTCTGGAAACTATCTGGGTCTCACCCTGACCTGGTGACTCTGGTCCCCATCTGGATATCACCTGGACCAGGTGATACTGGTACTCCTCTAGGACTCAACCAGATCTGGTGACTCTGGTCCTCAACTGGGCCTCACCTGGACCTAGTGAATATGCTCCATCTGGGCCTCATTTCGACCTGGTAACTCTGGTCACTACCTCGGCATCATCGGGTCATGGTTTCACTGCATGGCCTGCAGGTTGCATCTCACCTGGACCTGGTAACTCTGGTCTTTACCTGGGCATCATCCGGACATGGTTCCTCTGCATGGCCTGCAGGTTGGCCTCACCTGTACCTGGTGAGTGGGGTTGCCACCTGGGCTTCACCCATACCTTGCGACTCAGGTCCCCACGTGGGGCTCTTGGACATGGTGAATCTGATCCTTTCCTGGTCCTCTCCTAGACCAGGGGAATCTGGTCACTACCTGGGCCTCCCCTGGACCGGGTGATTCTGGTCCCCATCTGAGACTCACCCAGTCCTGGTGACTTTATTCCCCACCTGGACCTGATTGCTGTGGACTCCTTCTTGGCCTCACCTAGAACTGGTGACTCTGATCCTATCTGCGCGTCACCCAGACCTGGTGACTCTGGTCCTCACCTGGGCATCATTGGTACCTGCTGACTCTGTTGCACACCTGAGCCTCACCTGGACATGATGACTCTGGATCTCTCTGGGCCTCACCCTGACCTGGTGACTCTGGTCCCTATCTGGATGTCACCTGGACCAGGTGATTCTGGTACCCCTCTAGGCCTCAAGCAAATCTGGTGACTCTGGTCCTCAACTGGGCCTCACCTGGACCTAGTGAATATGCACTATCTGGGCCTCTTTTGGACCTGGTGACTCTGGTCCCTACATGGGCATCATCGGGACATGGCTCCACTGCATGGCCTGCATATTGGCCTCACCTGGACCTGGTAAATCTAGTCCCTACCTGGGCATCATCGGGACATGGTTCCTCTGCATGGCCTGTAGGTTGGCCTCACCTGGACCTGGGGAGTGGGGTTGCCACCTGGGCCTCACACATGCATAGTGACATAGGTCCCCACGTTGGCCTCACTTGGACCTGGTGAATCTTGTCCTTTCCTGGTCCTCACCCAGAACTCGTAACTCTGGTCACAACCTGGGAATCACCTGGACCTGGTGAATCTGTTCCCCATCTGGGCCTCACCCAGTCCTGCTGACTTTGTTCCCCACCTGGATCTGATTGCTGTGGACTCCTTCTTGGCCTCACCTGGAACTGGTGACTCTGATCCTAACTGGTCCTCACCCAGATCTGGTGACTCTGGTCCTCACCTGTGGACCATTATGACCTGGATACTCTGTTCCACACCTGAGCCTCACCTGGACATGATGACTCTGGATCTACTCTGGGCCTCACCCTGATATGGTGACTCTGGTCCCCATCAGAATGTCACCTAGACCAGGTGAATCTGGTACTCCTCGAGGCCTCAAATATACCTGGTGACTCTGGTCCTCAACTGGGCCTCACCGGGACCTAGGGAATTTGCTCCCCACCTGCGCCTCATCTCAACCTGGTGACTCTGGTTCTACCTGGGCATCATCGGGACATGGTTACTCTATTCCCCACTGGGACTGAACTGATCCTAGTAACTCTGGTCCTGACTTTGGCCTCTTCTATACCAGGTGACTCAGGCTCCACATGGGCCTCACCTGTAACTGGTGACTCTGATCCCAAGCATGGCCTCACCTGACCTGGTGACTGTGGTTCCCATCGGGAACTAAACTGGACCTCCTTTCTCCGGTACCACCTGGGCCTCACCTGGACCTGGTGTCCCTGGTACCCCCCTGGGTAGCATCAGCATATGGTTACACTGTTCACTAACAGTGACCCAGCCGGACCTATTAACTCTGGTCTTCACCTGGGCCACACATGGACAAGGTGACACTGGTTCCCACCTGGGTCTCAAATTGACATGGTGAGTCGGATCCCCGCCTGGTCCTCACGTGTAACTGCTGATTCTCCGGCTCACATGGATATCATGTGGACCTGGTGGCTGCAGTGTTTCTAGCTTCTCATGTATCTTGTGACTCTGGTCCCCGCCAGGGCCTCACTGGGTCCTGGGGAATGTGGTTGCCACCTGCACCTCACTTGGACCTGGTGATTGTGGTCTGCACCTGAGACGACCCTGGTTCTGGTGACTGTGGTCCCCACCTGGGCTTCACCTGGATTTGGGGACTCCGGTCCCCATCTGGCCTCACCTGGTCCTCTTCACCATGGTCCTCAACTGGGCAAAATTGGGACCCGGTGTCTGTGTTCCACAACTGGACCTCACCTAGACCAGCTGACTCTTGTCCCCCTCTGGGTCTCACCGTGCCCTAGTGACTGTGAACCTCACTTTGGCCTGACTTTGACCTGCTTAACCTGGTTGCCACCTGCGACTGACCTCGAAATGTTGACTCTGGTTCTTTCAATGGCCTCCCCTGGACCTGGTGTCCTGGTCCCCACCTGGACCTCACCTGGACGTGGTTCCTCTTGTCACCACCGGGGACTCAGCTGGACCTGCTTACTGTGTTCCACACCTGGGCCACAAGTAGACCTGTTGACCATGGTCCCCAAGTCGGCCTCACATGGACCTGTTGCCTCTGAACCCCACCGGGGCCTCACGTGTACCTGGTAACTCTGGTCCTCACCTGGGGCTCATCTGGAACTAGTGACTCTGGTAATCACCTGGGCTTCACCTGGATCTGGTGACTCTGGTCCCCACCTGGACTTCACCTGGATCTGGTGACTCTGGTCCCCAACTGGAACTATCCTGGACCTGTTGACTCTCCTTCCAACATGGACCTCACCTGGATCTGGTAACTCTGGACCTCAGTTTGGCCTCACCTGGACCTGGTGTCTCTCGTCGCCACTTTGACCTAACTCAGAACTGCTGAATCATGCCCCACCTAGACCGCACCGAGACCTGGGGACTCTTGTCCCCAGCTATGCCTCAATTCGACCTGATGAATCTGGTCCTCAAGTGGGTCTCACATGGACCTGGGACTCAGCTGGATCGAGTGGCTCTGGTTCCCACAAGTGGCTCACCTGATACTGCTGACTCTCGTCTTATTCTATGCCTCACCAGCACCTAGTGATTCTGTTCCCCATCTGGGCCTGCATGGCCCTCGGCACTCTGGTCCTCACCCAGGCATCATTGGGTCCTGGATACTCTATGCCACATCTGGGACTCACACTGAACAGGGACCTCTGTTCCCATTCTGGGCCTCAAACTAAACTGGTTACTCTGGTTCCCCCTCTGGACCTCACCCTTACCTGGTGACACTGGTCACCCCTTGGGCTTCATTGGGCCTGGTGAATCTGGTACTTAGGTGGTCGGCACCTGGATCTCGTGACTTGTCGCCACCTGGGCCTTACCTGGACTTGGTAAATCCTGTTGCCACCTGCGCCTCACCTGGTACTTGTGACTGTGGTCCCACCTGGACCTCACCTGGATCTGGTGTCTCTGGTTCCCATATGGGGCTCTCCTGGACCTGGTTGCTGTGGTGTGCATCTGGCCTCACCTGGAACAAGGTGACTCTGATCCATATTTGGGCCTCTCCTGGACCTGTTGACTCTGCTCCATACCTGGGCATCATTGCGACCTGGATATTCTCTTATGTACCTGGGCCTCACGTGTACCTGGTGACTGTGGTCCCACCTGGGCCTCACCTGGACGAGGTGACTGGTACCTCACCTGGACCTGGTGACTCAGGTCCTCATATGGGCATCATGGGACCTGGTTTCTCAGTTCCATATTGGGCCGTCACCTGGACCTGGTAACTCTGGTTCCTACATGGGCATCATCGGGACACGGTTCCTCAGCAGGTCCCAAAAGTTGGCCTCACATGGACCTGGTAAGTCTGGTCCCTACGTGGGCAACATCGGGACATGGTTCTTCTGCATGGCCTGCACCATGGCTCACCTGGACCTGGTGCGTGGGATTTCCCCTGGGCCTCACCCATAGCTGGAGACACAAGTCCCCACGTGGGCCTCACTTGGACCTGGTGAATCTGGTCCTTACCTGGTCCTCACCTGGAACTGGTATCTCTGGTCACCACCTGGGCCTCACCTGGACCTGGTGACTGTGGTCCCACCTGGGCCTCACCTGGATGAGGTGACTGGTTCCCACAGGGACCTCACCTGGACCTGGTAACTCAGGTCTTCATATTGACATCGTGGGACCTGGTTTCTCAGTTCCACTTTGGGGCCTCACCTGGAGCTAGTGATTCTCGTCCCCCTCTGGGCCTCACCCTGACGTGGTGACTCTGTTCCTCACGTGGATATCACCAGAACAGGGTGACTCTGGTCCCCCTCTGGGACTCACCCTGAGCTGGGGACACTGGTCCTCAACTGGGCCTCAACAGGACTTGATGAATCTACTCCTCACTTATGCCTCGTCTGGATCTTGTGACTCTTTTCCCACCTGGCATCAATGGGACATGGTTACTCTGTTCCCCACCTGGGCCTCACCTGGACATGATAACTTTGCTCCATTCTTTGGCCTCAACTGGTCCTGATGACTCTCTTCCCCCCAACTAGGCCTCAATCAGGACCTGGTGACTGTGGTCCCCACCTGGGTCTCCCCTGGACCTGGTGACTCTCGTTCCTACATGAACCACACCTGGACTTGGTGACTGTGGTGTTCTTGTAGACTCACATTTCCCTGGTGACTCCGGTCCCCACTAGGGCTTCACCTGTATCTGGTGACTCTGGCCTGCAGGTTGGCCTCACCTGGACTTGGTGAGTGGGGTTGACACCTGGGCGTCACACATACCTGGTGACTCAGGTCCCCACGTGGGCCTCTTGGACCTGGTGAATCTGGTCCTTACCTGGCCTGTCCCAGACACAGGGACTCTGGTCACCACCTGGGCCTCACCTGGACCTGGTGATTCTGGTCCCCATCTGGGCCTCACCCAGTCTTGGTGACTTTGTTCCCCACCTGGACCTGATTGCTGTGGACTCTTTCTTGGCCTCACCTGGAACTGGTGACTCTGATCGTATCTGCGCGTCACCCAGACCGGGTGACTCTGGTCCTCACCTGGGCATCATTGGTACCTGGTGACTCTGTTCCACACCTGAGCCTCACCAGGACATGATGACTCTGGAACCTCTCTGGGCCTCACCCAGACATGGTGACTCTGGTCCCCATCTGGATGTCACGTGGACCAGGTGATTCTGGTACCCCTCTAGGCCTCAACGAGATCTGGTGACTGTGATTGTCAACTGGGCCTCACATGGACCTAGTGAATATGCACCATCTGGGCCTCATTTGGACCTGGTGACTCTGGCCCCTCCCTGGGCATCATCGGGACATGGTTCCACAGCACGGCCTGCAGGATGGCCTCACCTGGACCTGGTGAGTCGGGTTGCCACCTGGGCCTCACCCATACCTGGTGACCGAGAAACCCACGTGGGCCTCACTTGGACCTGGTGAATCTGGTCCTTACCTGGTCCTCACCCGGAACTGGTATCTCTGGTCACCACCAGGGAATCACATGGGCCCGGTGAAACTGGTCCCCATCTGGGCCTCACCCAGTCCTGGTGACTTTGTTCCCCACCTGGACCTGATTGCTGTGGACTCCTTCTTGGCCTCACCAGGAACTGGTGACTCTGAACCTAACTGGGCCTCACCCAGATCTGGTGACTCTGGTCCTCACCTGTGGACCATTATGACCTGGATACTCTGTTCCACACCTGAGACTCACCTGGACATGATGACCTTGGAACCCTCTGGGCCTCAGCCTGACATGGTGATTCTGGTCCCCATCTGGTTGTCACCTAGACCAGGTGAATCTGGTACCACTCTAGGCCTCAACTTGACCTGGTGACCCTGGTCCTCAACTGGGCCTCACCGGGACCTAGTGAACATGCTCCAAAAATGCGCCTCATCTGGACCTGGTGACTCTGGTTCTACCTGGGTATCATCGTGACATGGTTACTCTATTCCCCACTGGGACTGACCTGATCCTGGTAACTCTGGTCCTGACTTTGGCCTCTTCTCTACCAGGTGACTCTGGCTCCACCTGGGCCTCACCTGTAACTGGTGACTCTGATCCTATGCATGGCCTCACCTGACCTGGTGACTGTGGTTCCCATCGGGACCTCACCTGGACCTCATGTCTCTGGTCCAAACTGGGCCTCACCAGGACCTTGTGTCTCTGGTACCCACCTGGATAGCATCAGGATATGGTTACACTGTTCACTAACAGTGAACCAGCTGGACATATTAACTCTGGTCTTCACCTGGGCCACATCTGGACATGGTGATTGTGGTCTGCACCTGAGACTACCCTGGACCTGGTGACTGTGGTCCCCACCTGGGCTTCACCTGGATTTGGGGACTCCGATCCCCATCTGGGCTTCACCTGGCCCTGTTGACCATGGTCCTCAACTGGGCAAAATTGGGACCCGGTGACTGTGTTCCACAACTGGACCTCACCTGGACCAGGTGTCTCTAGTCCCCCTCTGGGTCTCACCGTGCCCTAGTGACTGTGAACCCCACTTTGGCCTGACTTGGACCTGCTGACACTGGTTTCCACCTGCGCCTGACTTCGAACTGTTTACTCTGGTTCTTTCAAGGGCCTCCCCTGTACCTGGTGATCCTGGTCCCCACCTGGGCCTCACCTGGACGTGGTGACTCTTGTCACCACCGGGGACTCACCTGGACCTGCTTACTGTGTTCCACACCTGGGCCTCAAGTAGATCTGTTGACCATGGTCCCCAAGCCGGCCTCACATGGACCAGTTGCCTCTGATCCTCACCGGGGCCTCACGTGTACCTGGTAACTCTGGTCCTCACCTGGGCCTCATCTGGACCTAGTGACTCTGGTCCCTACCTGGGCTTCATCTGGATCTGATGACTCTGGTCCCCACCTGGACTTCACCTGGATCTGGTGACTCTGGTCCCCACCTGGACCTCTCCTGGTCCTGCTGACTCTCTTTCCAACATGGACCTTACCTGGATCTGGTGACTCTGGTCCTCAGTTTGGCCTCACCTGGACCTGGTGTCTCTCGTCCCCACTTTGACCTAACTCAGAACTGCTGAATATTGCCCCACCTAGGCCGCATCCAGACCTGGTGACTCTTGTCCCCAGCTATGCCTCAATTCGACTTGATGAATCTGCTCCTCACGTGGAGCTCACATGGACCTGGGACTCAGATGGATTGAGTGGCTCAGGTTCCCACAAGGGGCTCACCTGATACTGGTGATTGTGGTCTTATACTATGCCTCACCAGGACCTAGTGATTCTGTTCCCCATCTGGGCCTGCATGGCCCTAGTGACTCTGGTCCTCACACAGGCATCATTGGGACCGGGATACTCTATTCCACACCTGGGCCTCACTCTGACCAGGGACCTCTGGTCCCATTCTGGTCCTCAAACTAAACTGGTTACTCTGGTTCCCCCTCTGGGCCTCACCCTTACCTGGTGACTCTGGTCACCCCTTGGGCTTCACTTGGGCCTGGTGAATCTGGTCCTTAGCTTGTCCTCACTTGGATCTGGTGACTGTTCGCCACCTGGGCCTCACCTGTACTTGGTGAATCCTGTTGCCACCTGCGCGTCACCTGGACCTTGTGACTGTGGTCCCACCTGGACCACACCTGGATCTGGTGGCTCTGGTTCCCATATGGGGCTCTCCTATAACTGGTTCCTGTGGTCTCCATCTGGCCTCACCTGGAACACAATGACTCTGATCCATATTTGGGCCTCTCCTGGACCTGTTAACTCTGGTCTTTACATGGGCATCATTGGGACCTGGATACTCTCTTATATACCTGGGCCTAACCTGAACCTGGTGACTGTGGTCCCACCTGGGCCTCACCTGGACGAGGTGACTGGTTCCCACAGGGACCTCACCTGGATCTGGTGACTCAGGTCCTCATATGGGCATCATGGGACCTGGTTTCTCAGTTCCACATCGGGGCCTCACCTGCACCTAGTGATTCTCGTCCCCCTCTGGGCCTCACCCTGACGTGGTGACTCTGGTCACCACCTGGATATCACCAGAACCGGTGACTCTGGTCCCCCTCTGGGACTCACGCGGAGCTGGCGACACTGGTCCTCAACTGTGCCTCAACAGGACCTGGTGAATCTACTCCTCACTTAGGCCTCGTATGGACCTTGTGACTCATTTCCCACCTGGCATCAATGGGACAAGGTTACTCTGGTCCCCACCTGGACCTCACATGGACATGATAACTTTGCTCCACACTTTTGTCTCAACTGGTCCTGATGACCCTCGTCCCCCCACCTAGGCCTCAATCTGGACCTGGTGACTGTGGTCCCCACCTGGGTTTCACCTGGACCTGTTGACTCTCCTTGCCACATGAACCCCATCTGGACCTGGGGACTGTGGTGTTCTTGTAGACTCACATTTACCTGGTGACTGCGGTCCCCACTAGGGCCTCACCTGGATCTGGTGACTCTGGCCTGCAGGTTGGCCTCACCTGGACCTGGTGAGTGGGGTTCCAACCTGGGCCTCACCCATACATGGTGACTCAGGTCCCCACGTGGGCCTCTTGGACTTGGTGAATCTGGTCCTTACCTGGTCCTCCCCAGACCCGGGGACTCTGGTCACCACCTGGGCCTCACCTGGACCTGGTGAATCTGGTCCCCATCTGGGCCTCACCCAGTCCTGGTTAATTTGTTGCCCACCAGGACCTGATTGCTATGGAATCCTTCTTGGCCTCACCTGGAACTTGTGACTCTGATCGTAACTGGGCCTCAGCCAGATCTGGTGACTCTGGTTCTCACCTGAGGATCATTATGATCTGGATACTCTGTTCCACACCTGAGCCTCACCTGGACATGATGTCTCTGGATCCCCTCTGGGCCTCACCCTGACATGGTGTCTCTGGTCCCCATCTGGATGTCACCTAGACCAAGTGAATATGGTACCCCTCTAGGCCTCAACTAGACCTGGTGACCCTTGTCCTCAACTGTGCCTCTCCGGGACCTAGTGAACATGCTCCCCACATGGGCCTCACCTGGACCTGGTAACTCTGGTCCCTACCTGGGCATCATCGGGACATGGTTCCTCTGCATGGCCTGCAGGTTGGCCTCACCTGGACCTGTTGAGTGGGGTTGCCACCTGGGCCTCAATCATACCTGGTGAATCAGGTCCCCACGTGGGCCTCTTGGACCTGGTGAATCTGGTCCTTACCTGGTCCTCTCCCAGACCCGGGGACTCTGGTCACCACCTGGGCCTCACCTATACCTGCTGAATCTGGTCTCCAACTGGGCCTCACCCAGTCCTGGTGAATTTGTGCCCCACCTGGACATGATTGCTGTGGACTCTTTCTTGGCCTCACCTGGAACTGGTGACTCTGATCCTATCTGCGCGTCACCCAGACCTGGTGACCCTGGTCCTCACCTGGGCATCATTGGTACCTGGTGACTCTGTTCGACACCTGAGCCTCACCTGGACATGATGACTCTGGAACCTGGCTGGGCCTCACCCTGACCTGGTGACTCTGGTCCCCATCTGGTTGTCACCTGGACCAGGTGACTCTGGTACCCCTCCAGGCCTCAACCAGTTCTGGTGCCTCTCGTCCTCAACTGGGCCTCACCTGGAACTAGTGAATAAGCTCCATCTGGGCCTCATTTGGACCTGGTGACTCTGGTCCCTACCTGGGCATCATCGGGAAATGGTTCCACTGCATGGCCTGCAGGTTGGCCTCACATGAACCTGGTAACTCTGGTCCCTACCTGGGCATCATCGGGTCACGGTTCCTCGGTATGGCCTGCAGGTTGGCCTCACCTTGAACTGGTGAGAGGGTTTGCCACCTGGGCCTCACCCATACATCTTGACACAGGTCCCCATGTGGGCCTTACTTGGACCTGGTGAATCTGGTCCTTACCTGATCCTCACCTGGAACTGGTAACTCGGGTCACCACCTGGGCCTCACCTGGACATGGTGAATCTGGTCCCCATCTGGGCCTCACCCAGTCCTGGTGACTATGTTCCCCACCTGGACCTGATTGCTGTGGACTCCTTCAGGCCTCACCTGGAACTGGTGACTCTGATACTATCTGCGCGTCACACAGACCTTGTGACTCTGGTCCTCACCGGGGCATCATTGGTACCTGGTGTCTCTGTTCCACACCTGAGCCTACCTGGACATGATGACTCTGGAACCTCTCTGGGCCTCACCCTGACATGGTGACTCTGGTCCCCATCTGGATGTCACCAAACCAGGTGAATCTGGTACCTCTCTAGGCCTCAACTAGACCGGAGGAATCTGGTCCTCAACTGGGCCTCACCGGGACCTAGTGAATATACTCCCCACCTGCGCCTCATCTGGACGTGGCGACTTTGGTTCTACCTGGTCATCATCGGGACGTGGTTACTCTATTACCCACTGGGACTGACCTGATCCTGGTAACTCTGGTCCTGACTTTGGCCTCTTCTGTCCCAGGTGACTCTGGCTCCACCTGGGCCTCACCTGTAACGGGTGACTCTGATCCTAAGCATGGCCTCACCTGACATGGTGACTGTGGTTCCTTTCGGGACCTCACCTGGACCTCATGTCTCTGCTCACACCTGGGCCTCACCAGGAGCTGTTGTCTCTGGTACCCACCTGGGTAGCATCAGGATATGGTTACACTGTTCACTAACAGTGACCTAGCCGAACCTATTAACTCTGTTCTTCACCTGGGCCACACCTGGACATGGTGACACTGGTTCCCACCTGGGTCTCACCTGGACATGGTGAGTCGGATCCCCACCTGGTCCTCAACTGTAACTGGTGATTCTCGTTCCCACATGGACATCTTGTGGACCTGGTGGCTGCAGTGTTTCTTGCTTCTCATGTACCTCGTGACTCTGGTCCCCACCAGGGCCTCACAGGGACCTGGTAAGTGTGGTTGCCACCTGCACCTCACCTGGACCTTGTGATTCTGGTCTGCACCTGAGACTACCCTGGATCTGGTGACTGTGGTCCCCACCTGGTCTTCACCTGGATTTGAGGACTCCGGTCCCCATCTGGGCCTCACCTGGCCCTGTTGACCATGGTCCTCAACTGGGCAAAATTGGGACCCGGTGACTGTGTTCCACAACTGGACTTCACCTGGACCAGGTGACTCTGGTCCCCCTCTGGGTGTGAATGTGCCCTAGTGACTGTGAACCCCACTTTGACCTGACTTGGACCTGCTGACCCTGGTTGCCATGTGCTCCTGACCTCGAACTCTTGACTCTGGTTCTTTCAAGGGCCTCCCCTGGACCTGGTGATCCTGGTCCCCAACTGGGCCTCACCTGGACGTGGAGACTCTTTTCACCACCGGGGACTCACCTGGACCTGCTTACTGTGTTCCACACCTGGGCCTCAAGTAGACCTGTTGACCATGGTCCCCAAGCCGGCCTCACATGTATCTGTTGCCTCTGATCCCCACCGGGGCCTGACGTGTACCTGGTATCTCTGGTCCTCAGCTGGGCCTCATCTGGACCTAGTGACTCTGGTCCCCACCTGGGCTTCACTGGATCTGGTGACTCTGGTCCCCACCTGGAGTTCACCTGGATCTGGTGACTCTGGTCTCCAACTGGACCTCTCCTGAACCTGGTGACTCTCTTTCCAACAAGGACTACACCTGGATCTGGTGACTCTGGTCCTCAGTTTGGCCTCACCTGGACCTGCTGTCTCTCGTCCTCACTTTGACCTAACTCAGAACTGCTGAATCTTGCCACACCTAGGCCGCACCCAGACCTGGTGACTCTTGTCCCCAGCTATGCCTCAATTCGATCTGATGAATCTGGTCCTCACATAGGCCTCACTTGGACCTGGGACTCAGCTGCATTGAGTGGCTCTGGTTCCCACAAGTGATTCAACTGATACTGCTGACTGTTCTTATTCTATGCCTCACCAGGACCTAGTGATTCTGTTAACCATCAGGGCCTGCATGGCCCTAGTGACTCTGGTCCTCACCCAGGCATCATTGGGACCTGGATACTCTATTCCACACCTGGGCCTCACTTTGACCAGGGACCTCTGGTCCCATTCTGGGCCTCAAACTAAACTGGTTACTCTGGTTCCCCCTCTGGGCCTCACCCTTACCTGGTGACTCTGGTCACCCCTTGGGCTTCACTTGGACCTGGTGAATCTGGTCCTTAGCTGGTCCGCAACTGTATCTGGTGAATGGTCGCCACCTGGGCCTCACCTGGACTTGGTGAATCCTGTTGCCACCTGCGCCTCACCTGGACCTTGTGACTGTGGTCCCACCAGGACCTCGCCTGGATCTGGTGACTCTGGCCTGCAGGTTGGCCTCACCTGGACTTGGTGTGTGGGGTTGACACCTGGGCGTCACACATACCTGGTGACTCATGTCCCCACGTGGGCCTCTTGGACCTGGTGAATCTGGTCCTTACCTGGTCCTCTCCCGGAGCTGGGGACTCTGGTCACCACCTGGGACTCACCTGGACCTGGTGAATCTGGTCCCCATCTGGGTCTCACCCAGTCCTGGTGATTTGTGCCCCACCTGGACCTGATTGCTGTGGACTCTTTCTTGGCCTCACCTGGAACTGGTGACTCTGATTCTATCTGCGCATCACCCAGACCATGTGACTCTGGTCCTCACCTGGGCATCGTTGGTACCTGGTGACTCTGTTCCACACCTGAGCCTCACCTGGACATGATGACTCTGGAAAATCTCTGGGCCTCACCCTGAGCTGGTGACTCTGTTCCCCATCTGGATGTTACCTGGACCAGGTGATTCTGGTACCCCTGTAGGCCTCAACCAGATCTGGGGACTCTGGTCCTCAACTGGGCCTCACCTGGACCTAGTGAATATGCTCCATCTGGGCCTCATTTGGACCTGGTTACTCTGGTCCCCACCTGGACTTCACCTGGATCTGGTGACTCTCGTCCCCACCTGGACCTCTCCTGGACCTGGTGACTCTCTTTCCAACATGGACCTCACCTGGATCTGGTAACTCTGGGCCTCAGTTTGGCCTCACCTGGACCTTAGGTCTCTCGTCCCCACTTTGACCTAACTCAGAACTGCTGAATCATGCCCCACCTAGACCGCACCCAGACCTGGTGACTCTTGTCCCCAGCTATGCCTCAATTCGACCTGATGAATCTGGTCCTCACGTGGGCCTCACATGAACCTGGGACTCAGCTGCATAGAGTGCCTCTGGTTCCCACAAGGGGCTCACCTGATACTGGTGACTGTGGTCTTATTCTATGCCTCACCAGGACCTAGTGATTCTGTTCCCCATCTGGGCCTCTATGGCCCTAGTGACTCTGGTCCTCACCCAGGCATCATTGGGACCTGGATACTCTATTCCACATCTGGGACTCACTCTGACCAGGGACCTCTGGTCCCATTCTTGGCCTCAAACTAAACTGGTTACTCTGGTTCCCCCTCTGGGCCTCACCCTTACCTGGTGACTCTGGTCACCCCTTGGGCTTCATTGGGCTTGGTGAATCTGGTCTTTAGATTGTCCTCACTTGGATCTGGTGACTGGTCGCCACCTGGACCTCACCTGGACTCGGTGAATCCTGTTTCCACCTGCGCTTCACCTGGACCTTGTGACTGTGGTCCAACCTGGTTCTCACCTGGATCTGGTGGCTCTGGTTCCCATATGGGGCTCTCCTGTAACTGGTTCCTGTGGTCTCCATCTGGCCTCACCTGGAACACAATGACTCTGATCCATATTTGGGCCTCTCCTGGACCTGTTGACTCTGGTCCTTACCTGGGCATCATTGGGACCTGGATACTCTCTTATATACCTGGGCCTCACCTGGACCTGGTGACTGTGGTCCCACCTGGGCCTCACCTGGACGAGGTGACTGGTTCCCACAGGGACCTCACCTGGACCTGGTGACTCAGGTCCTCATATGGGCATCATGGGACCTGGTTTCTCAGTTCCACATCGGGGCCTCACCTGGACCTAGTGATTCTCGTCCCACTCTGGGCCTCACCCTGACGTGGTGACTCTGGTCACCACCTGGATATCACCAGAACCAGTGACTCTGGTCTCCCTCTGGGACTCACTCGGAGGTGGGGACAGTGGTCCTAATCTGGGCCTCAACAGGACCTGGTGAATCTACTCCTCAGTTAGGCCACGTCTAAAGCTTGTGACTCTTTTCCCACCTGGCATCAATGGGACATGGTTACTCTGTTCCCCACCTGGGCCTCACCTGGACATGATAACTTTGCTCCGCACTTTGTTCTCAACTGGTCCTGATGACTCTGGTACCCCCCACCTAGGCCTCAATCTGGACCTGGTGACTGTGGTCCCCACCTGGGTCTCACCTGGACCTGGTGTCTCTCGTTCCCACATGAACCACACCAGGACCAGGTGACTGTGGTGTTCTTGAAGACTCACAATTACCTGGTGACTCCGGTTCCCACTAGGGCCTCACCTGGATCTGGAGACTCTGGCCTGCAGGTTGGCCTCACCTGGACCTGGTAAGTGGGGTTGCCACCTGGGCCTCACCCATACCTGGTGACTCAGTTCCCCACGTGGGCCTCTTGGACCTGGTGAATCTGGTCCTTACCTGGTCCTTCCCGGACCCGGGGACTCTGGTCACCACCTGGGACTCACCTGGACCTGGTGAATCTGGTCCCCATCTGGGTCTCACCCAGTCCTGGTGATTTCTTCCCCACCTGGACCTGATTGCTGTGGACTCTTTCTTGGCCTCACCTGGAACTAGTGACTCTGATTCTATCTGCGCATCACGCAGACCTAGGTGACTCTGGTCCTCACCTGGGCATCGTTGGTACCTGGTGACTCTGTTCCACACCTGAGCCTCACCTGGACATGATGACTCTGGAAAATCTCTGGGTCTCACCCTGACCTGGTGACTCTGGTCCCCATCTGGATGTCACCTGGACCAGGTGATTCTGGTACCCCTCTAGGCCTCAACCAGATCTGGAGACTCTGGTCCTCAACTGGGCCTCACCTGGACCTAGTGAATATGCTCCATCTGGGCCTCATTTGGACCTGGTGACTCTGGTCCCTACCTGGGCATCATCGGGACATGGTTCCACTGCATGGCCTGCAGGTTGGCCTCACCTGGATCTGGTAACTCTGGTCCCAACCAGTGCATCATCGTGACATGTTTCCTCTGCATGGCCTGCATTTTGGCCTCACCTGGACCTGGGGAGTGGTGTTGCCACCTGGGCCTCACCCATACCTGGTGACACAGGTCCCCACGTGGGCCTCACGTGGACCTGTTGAATCTGGTCCTTACCTGGTCCTCACCCCGAACTGGTAAGTCTGGTCACCACCTGGAAGTCACATGGACCTGGTGAATCTGGTCCCCATCTGGGCCTCACCCAGTCCTGGTGAATTTGTTGCCCACCTGGACCTGATTGCTGTGGACTCCTTCTTGGCCTCACCTGGAACTGGTGACTCTGATCCTAACTGGGCCTCACCCAGATCTGCTGACTCTGGTCCTCACCTGTGTCCATTGTGACCTGGATACTCTGTTCCACACCTGAGACCTACCTGGACATGATGACTCTGGATCCCCTCTGGGCCTCACCCTGACATGGTGACTCTGGTCCTCATCTGGATGTCACCTAGACCAGGTGAATCTGGTACCCCTCTAGGCCTCAACTAGACCTGGTGACTCTGTTCCTCAACTGGCCCTCACCGGGACCTAGTGAACATGCTCCACACCTGCGCCTCATCTGGACCTGGTGACTCTGGTTCTACCTGGGCATCATCGGGACATGGTTACTCTATTCCCCACTGGGACTGACCTGATCCTGGTAACTCTCGTCCTGACTTTGGCCTCGTCTGTACCAGGTGACTCTGGCACCACCTGGGCCTCACTATTATCTGGTGACACTGATTCTAAGCATGACCTCACCTGACCTGGTGACTGTGGTTCCCATCAGGACCTCACCTGGACCTCATGTCTCTGGTCCCACCTGGGCCTCACCGAGACCTGGTGTCTCTGGTACCCACCTGGGTAGCATCAGGATATGGTTACCCTGTTCACTATCAGTGACCAAGCCGGACCTATTAACTCTGGTCTTCACCTGGGCCACAC
Organism: Canis lupus dingo; assembly: GCF_003254725.2. NCBI lineage: Eukaryota > Metazoa > Chordata > Mammalia > Carnivora > Canidae > Canis > Canis lupus. Next base: position 44,077 of record NW_026019496.1, on the reverse strand, counting down.
CTGGACATGGTGACACTGGTTCCCACCTGGGACTCACCTGGACATGGTGAGTCGGATCCCCACCTGGATCCTCACCTGTAACTGGTGATTCTCGTTCCCACATGGACATCATGTGGACCTGGTCGCTGCAGTGTTTCTAGCTTCTCATGTACCTCGTGACTCTGATCCCCACCAGGGCCTCACCGGGTCCTGGTGAGTTTGGTTTCACCTGCACCTCACCTGGACCTGGTGATTCTGGTCTGCACCTGAGACTACCCTGGATCTGGTGACTGTGGTCCCCACCTGGGATTCACCTGGATTTCGGGACTCCGGTCCCATCTGGGCCTCACCTGGCCCTGTTGACCATGGTCCTCAACTGGGCAAAATTGGGACCTGGTGACTGTGTTCCACAACTGGACCTCACCTGGACCAGGTCACTCTGGTCCCTCTCTGGGTCTCACGTGCCCTAGTGACTGTGAACCCCACTTTGGCCTGACTTGGACCTGCTGACCCTGGTTGCCACCTGTGCCTGACCTCGAACTGTTGACTCTGGTTCTTTCAAGGGCCTCCACTGTACCTGGTGATTCTGGTCCCCACCTGGGCCAAACCAGGACGTGGTGACACTTGTCACCACCGGGAATCACCTGGACCTGCTTACGCTGTTCCACACCTGGGCCTCAAGTAGACCTGTTGACCATGGTCCCTAAGCCGGCCTCACATGGACCTGTTGCCTCTGATCCCCACCGGGGCCTCACGTGTACCTGGTAACTCTGGTCCTCACCTGGGCCTCATCTGGACCTAGTGACTCTGGTCCCCACCTGGACTTCACCTGGATCTCGTGACTCTGGTCCCCACCTGGACTTCACCTGGATCTGATGACACTGGTCCCCACCTGGACCTCACCTGTACCTGGTGACTCTGGTCCTCAGTTTGGCCTCACCTGGACCTGTTGACTCTTGTCTCCACTTTGAGCTAACTCAGAAGTGCTGAATCTTGCCCCACCTAGGCCTCACCCATACCTGGTGACTCTTGTCCTCAGCTATGCCTCAAATCGACCTGATGAATCTGGTCCTAACGTGGGCCTCACAAGGACCTGGGACTCAGCTGGATAGAGTGGCTCTGGTTCCCACAAGGGGCTCACCTGATACTGCTGACTGTGGTCTTATTCTATGCCTCACCAGGACCTAGTGATTCTGTTCCCCATCTAGGACTGCATGGCCCTAGTGACTCTGGTCTTCACCCAGGCATCATTGGGACCTGGATACTCTATTCCACACCTGGGCCTCACTCTCACCAGGGACCTCTGGTCGCATTCTGGGCCTCAAATTAAACTGGTTACTCTGGTCCCCCTCTGGGCCTCACCCTTACCTGGTGACTCTGGACATCCCTTGGGCTTCATTTGGGCCTTGTGAATCTTGTCCTTAGCTTGTCCTCACTTGGATATGGTGACTGGTCGCCACCTGGGCCTCACCTGGACTTGGAGAATCCTGTTGCCAATTGCGCCTCACCTGGACCTTGTGACTGTGTTCCCACCTGGACCTCACATGGATCTGGTGGCTCTGGTTCCCATATTGGGCTCTCCTGGACCTGGTTCCTGTGGTCTCCATCTGGCCTCACCTGGAAAACAATGACTCTGATCCATATTTGGGCCTATCCTGGATCTGTTGTCTCTGGTCCTTACCTGGCCTCATTGGGACCTGGATACTCACTTATATACCTGGGCCTCACCTGGACCTGGTGACTGTGGTCCCACCTGGGCCTCACTTGGACGAGGTGCCTGGTTCCCACAGGGACCTCACCTGGACCTGGTGACTCAGGTCCTCATATGGGCATCATGGGACCTGGTTTCTCAGTTCCACATCGGGGCCTCACCTGGACCTAGTGATTCTCGTCCCCCTCTAGGCCTCACCCTGACGTGGTGACTCTGGTCTCCAGCTGGATATCACCAGAACCGGGTGACTCTGGTCCCCCTCTGGGACTCACCCGGAGATGGGTCACTGGTCATCAACTGGGCCTCAACAGGACCTGGTGAATCTACTCCTCACTTAGGCCTCGTCAGGACCTTGTGACTCTTTTCCCACCTGGCATCAATGGGACATGGTTACTCTGTTCCCCACCTGGGCCTCACCTCCACATGATAACTTTGCTCCACACTTTGGCCTCAACTGGTCCTGATGACTCTGTTCCCCCCACCTAGGCCTCAGTTTGGACCTGGTTACTGTGGTTCCAACCTGGGTCTCACCTGTACCTGGTGATTCTCTTTCCCACATGAAGCAAACCTGGATCTGGTGACTGTGGTGTTCTTGTAGACTCACATTTACCTGGTGACACTGGTCCCCACTAGGGCCTCACCAGGATCTGGTGACTCTGGCCTGCCCGTTAGCCTCACCTTGACCTGGTGAGTGGGGTTGCCACGTGGGCCTCACACATAGCTGGTGACTCAATTCCCCTCGTGGGCCTCTTGGACTTGGTGAATCTGGTCCTTACCTGGTCCTCTCCCAGACCCGGGGACCACCTGTGCCTCACCTGGACCTGGTCATCTGTTCCCTATCTGGGCCTCACCGAGTCCTGGTGACTTTGTTCCCCACCTGGACCTGATTGCTGTGGACTCTTTCTTGGCCTCTCCTGGAACTGGAGACTCTGATTCTATCTGCGCGTCACCCAGACCTGGTGACTCTGGTCCTCACCTGGGCATCATTGGTACCTGGTGACTCTGTTACACACCTGAGCCTCACCTGGACATGATGACTCTGGAACCTCTCTGGGCCTCACCCTGACCTGGAGACTCTGGTCCCCATCTGGATGTCACCTTGACCAGGAGATTCTGCTACCCCTCTAGTCCTCAACCAGATCTGGTGACTCTGGTCCTCAACTGGGCCTCACCTGGACCTAGTGAATATGCTCCATCTGGGCCTCATTCGGACTGGTGACTCTGTTCCCTACCTGGGCATCATTGGGACATGGTTCCACTGCATGGCCTGCAGGTTGGCCTCACCTGGACCTGGTAAGTCTAGTCCCTACCTGGGCATCATCGGGACATGGTTCCTCTGCATGGCCTGCAGTTTGGCCTCACCTGGACCTGGGGAGTGGGGTTGCCACCTGGGCCTCACCCATGCTTGGTGACACAGGTACCCACGTGGGCCTCACTTGGACCTGGTGAATCTGGTCTTTACCTGGTCCTCACCCGGAACTGGTAACTCTGGTCACCACCTGGGAATCACCTGGACCTGGTGAATCTGGTCCCCATTGGGCCTCACCCAGTCCTCGTGACTTTGTTCCCCACCTGGACCTGATTGCTGTGGACTCCTTTTGGGCCTCACCTGGAACTGGTGACTCTGATCCTCACATGTGGACCTTTATGACCTGGATCTCTGTTCAACACCTGAGCCTCACCTGGACATGATGACTCTGGATCCCCTCTGGGCCTCACCCTGACATGGTGACTCTGCTCCCCATCTGGATGTCACCTAGACCAGGTGAATCTGGTACCCCTCTAGGCCTCAACTAGACCTGGGGATTCTGGTCCTCAAGTGCGCCTCACCGAGACCTAGAGAATATGCTCCCCACCTGCTCCTCATCTGGACATGGTGACTCTGCTTCTACCTGCGCATCACCGGGACATAGTTACTCTATTCCCCACTGGGACTGACCTGATCCTCGTAACTCTGGTCCTGACTTTGGCCTCTTCTGTTCCAGGTGACTCTGGCTCCACCTGGGCCTCACCAGTAACTGGTGACTCTGATCCTAAGCATGGCCTCACCAGACCTGTTGACTGTGGTTCCCATGGGGACCTCACCGGGACCTCATATCTCTGGTCCCACCTGGGCCTCACCAGTACCTGGTGTCTCTGGTACCCACCAGGGTAGCATCAGGATAGGGTTACACTGTTCACTAAGAGTGACCCAGACGAACATATTAACTCTGGTCTTCACCTGGGCCACACCTGGACATGGTGACACTCGTTCCCACCTTGGTCTCAACTGGACATGGTGAGTCGGATCCCCACCTGGTCCTCACCTGTAACTGGTGATTCTCGTTCCCACTTGGACATCCTGTGGACCTAGTGGCTGCAGTGTTTCTAGCTTCTCATGTACCTCGTGACTCTGGTCCCCACCAGGGCCTCACCGGGACCTGGTGATTGTGGTTGCCACCTGCACCTCACCTGGACTTGGTGATTCTGGTCTGCACCTGAGACTACCCTGGATCTGGTGACTGTGGTCCCCACCTGGTCTTCACCTGGATTTGGGGACTCCGGTCCACATCTGGGCCTCACCTGGCCCTGTTGACCATGGTCCTCAACTGGGCACAATTGGGGCACGGTGACTGTGTTCCACAAATGGACCTCACCTGGTCCATGTGACTCTGGTCCCTCTCTGGGTCTCACCATGCCCTAATGACTGTGAACTCCACTTTGGCCTGACTTGGACCTGCTGACCCTGGTTGCCACCTGCTCTTGACTTCGACCTGTTGACTCTGGTTCTTTCTTTTTTCTTTTTTTTTAATTTATTTTTTATTATTGGTGTTCTATTTACTAACATACAGAATAACCCCCAGTGCCCGTAACCCATTCACTCCCACCCCCCGCCCTCCTCCCCTTCTACCACCCCTAGTTCGTTTCCCAGAGTTAGCAGTCTTTACGTTCTGTCGCCCTTTCTGTTATTTCCCACACATTTCTTCCCCCTTCCCTTATATTCCCTTTCACTATTATTTATATTCCCCAAATGAATGAGAACATATAATGTTTGTCTTTCTGCGACTGGCTTACTTCACTCAGCATAATACCCTCCAGTTCCATCCACGTTGAAGCAAATGGTGGGTATTTGTCATTTCTGATAGCTGAGTAATATTCCATTGTATACATAAACCACATCTTCTTTATCCATTCATCTTTCGTTGGACACCGAGGCTCCTTCCACAGTTTGGCTATCGTGGCCCTTGCTGCTATAAACATCGGGGTGCAGGTGTCCCGGCGTTTCATTGCATTTGTCTCTTTGGGGAAAATCCCCAACAGTGCAATTGCTGGGTCGTAGGGCAGGTATATTTTTAACTGTTTGAGGAACCTCCACACAGTTTTCCAGAGTGGCTGCACTAGTTCACATTCCCACCAACAGTGTATGAGGATTCCCTTTTCTCCGCATCCTCTCCAACATTGGTTGTTTCCTGTCTTGTTAATTTTCCCCATTCTCACTGGTGTGAGGTGGTATCTCATTTGGTTTTGATTTGTATTTCCCTGATGGCAAGTGATGCAGAGCATTTTCTCATGTGCATGTTGGCCATGTCTATGTCTTCCTCTGTGAGATTTCTGTTCATGTCTTTTGCCCATTTCATGAACGGATTGTTTGTTTTTTTTGGTGTTGAGTTTGATAAGTTCTTTATAGATCTTGGAAACTAGTCCTTTATCTGATATGTCATTTGCAAATATCTTCTCCCATTCTGTAGGTTGTTTTTGAGTTTTGTTGACTGTATCCTTTGCTGTGCAAAAGCTTCTTATCTTGATGAAGTCCCAATAGTTCATTTTTGCTTTTGTTTCTTTTGCCTTCGTGGATGTATCTTACAAGAAGTTACTATGGCCGAGTTCAAAAAGGGTGTTGCTTGTGTTCTTCTCTAGGATTTTGATGGAATCTTGTCTCACATTTAGATCTTTCATCCATTTTGAGTTTATCTTTGTGTATGGTGAAAGAGAGTGGTCTAGTTACATTCTTCTGCATGTGGATGTCCAATTTTCCCAGCACCATTTATTGAAGAGACTGTCTTTCTTCTAATGGATAGTCTTTCCTCCTTTATCGAATATTAGTTGCCCATAAAGTTCAGGGTCCACTTCTGGATTCTCTATTCTGTTTCACTGATCTATGTGTCTGTTTTAGTGCCAGTAGACTCTAGTTCTTTCAAGGGCCTCAACTGTACCTGGTGATCATGGTCCCCACCTGGGACTCACCTGGACGTGGCGACTCTTTTCACCACCGGGGACTCACCTGGACCTGCTTACTGTGTTACACACCAGGGCTTCAAGTAGACCTGTTGACCATGGTCCCCAAGCCGGCCTCACATGGACCTGTTGCCTCTGATCCCCACCGGGGCCTCACGTGTACCTGGTAACTCTGGTCCTCACCTGGGCCTCATCGGGACCTAGTGACTCTGGTACCCACCTGGGCTTCACATGGATCTGGTGACTCTGGTCCACACCTGGACTTCACCTGGATCTGGTGACTCAGGTCCCCACCTGGTCCTCTCTTGGAACTGGTGACTCTCTTTCCAACATGGACCTCATATGGATCTGGTGACTCTTGTCCTCAGTTTTGCCTCACCTGGACCTGGCATCTCTCGTCCCCACTTTGACCTAACTCAGAACTGCTGAATCTTGCCCCACCAAGCCCGCACCCAGACCTGGTGACTCTTGTCCCCAGCTATGCCTCAATTCGACCTAATGAATCTGGTCCTCACGTGAGCCTCACATGGACCTTGGACTCAGCTGGATAGAGTGGCTCTGGTTCACGCAAGGGGATCAAATGATACTGCTGACTGTGGTCTTATTCTATGCCTCACCAGGACCTAGTGATTTGTACCCATCTGGGCCTGCATCGCCCTAGTGACTCTGGTCCTCACCCAGGCATCATTGGGACCTGGATACACTATTCCACACCTGGGCCTCACTCTGACTAGGGACCTCTGGACCCATTCTGGGCCTCAAACTAAACTGCTCACTCTGGTTCCCCCTCTGGGCCTCACCCTTACCTGGTGACTCTGGTCACCCCATGGGCTTCATTTGGGCCTGGTGAATCTGGTCCTTAGCTTGTCCTCACTTGGATCTGGTGACTGGTCGCCAGCTGGGCCTCACCTGGACTTGGTGAATCCTGTTGCCACCTGCGCCTCACCTGGACCTTGTGACTGTGGTCCCACCAGGACCTCACCTGGATCTGGTGTCTCTGGTTCCCATATGGGGCTCTCCTGGACCTGATTCCTGTGGTCTCCATCAGGCATCACCTGGAACAAAATGACTCTGATCCATATTTGGGCCTCTCCTGGACTGTTGACTCTGGTCCTTACCTGGGCATCATTGCGACCTGGATACACTCTTATATACCTGGGCCTCACCTGGACCTGGTGACTGTGGTCCCACCTGGGCCTCACCTGGACGAGGTGACTGGTTCCCACAGGGATCTCACCTGGACTGCTGAATCAGGTCCTCATATGGGAATCATGGGACCTGGTTTCAGTTCCACATCGGGGCGTCACCTGGAGCTAGTGATTCTCGTCCCCCTCTGGGCCTCACCCTGACGTGGTGACTCTGGTCCCCACCTGGATATCACCGGAACCGGGTGACTCTGGTCCACCTCTGGGACCCACCCGGAGATGGGGACACTGGTCCTCAACTGGGCCTCACCTGGACCTGGGAATCTGGTCCCCATCTGGGTCTCACCCAGTCCTGGTGACTTTGTTCCCCACCTGGACCTAATTGCTGTGGACTCTTTCTTGGCCTCACCTGGAACTGGTGACTCTGATTCAATCTGCGCATCACCCAGACCTGGTGACTCTGGTTCTCAACTGGGCATCGTTGGTACCTGGTGACTCTGTTCCACACCTGAGCCTCACCTGGACATGATGATTCTGGAAAATCTCTGGGCCTCACCCTGACCTTGTGACTTTGGTCCCCATCTGGATTTCACCTGGACCAGGTGATTCTGGTACCCCTCTAGGCCTCAACCAGATCTGGAAACTCTTGTCCTCAACTGGGCCTCACCTGGACCTAGTGAATATGCTCCATCTGGGCCTCATTTGGACCTGGTGACTCTGGTCCCTACCTCGGCATCATCGGGACATGGTTCCACTGCATGGCCTGAAGGTTGGCCTCACCTGGATCTGGTAACTCTGGTCCCAACCAAGGCATTATCGTGACATGGTTCCTCTGCATGGCCTGCATGTTGTCCTCACCTGGACCTGGGGAGTGGGGTTGCCACCTGGGCCACACCCATACCTGGTGACACAGGTCCCCACGTGGGCCTCACGTGGACCTGTTGAATCTGGTCCTTACCTGGTCCTCACCCGGAACTGGTAAGTCTGGTCAAGACCTGTAAGTCACCTGGACCTGGTGAATCTGTTCCCCATCTGGGCCTCACCCAGTCCTGGTGAGTTTGTTGCCCACCTGGACCTGATTGCTGTGGACTCCTTCTTGGCCTCACCTGGAACTTGTGACTCTGATCCTAACTGGGCCTCACCCAGATCTGGTGACTCTGGTCCTCACCTGAGGACCATTATGATCTGGATACTCGGTTCAACACCTGAGCCTCACCTGGACATGATGACTCTTAATCCCCTCTGGGCCTCACCCTGACATGGTGACTCTGGTCCCATCTGGATGTCACCTAGAACAGGTGAATCTGGTACCCCTCTAGGTCTCAACTACACCTGGTGACTCTGGTCCTAAACTGGGACTCACTGGGACCTAGTGAACATGCTCCCCACCTGCGCCTCATCTGGATCTGGTGACTGGTGCTACCTGGGCATCATCGGGACATGGTTACTCTATTCCCCACTGGGACTGACCTGATCCTGGTAACTCTGGACCTGACTTTGGCCTATTCTGTACCAGGTGACTCTGGCTCTACCTGGGCCTCACCTGTAACTGGTGACTCTGATCCTAAGCATGGCCTCACCTGACCTGGTGACTGTGATTCCCATCGGGATCTCACCTGGCCCTCAAGTCTCTGATCCGACCTGGTCCTCACCAGGACATAGTTTCTGTGGTTCCCACCTGGGTAGCATCAGGATATGGTTACACTGTTCACTAACAGTGACCCAGCAGGACCTATTAACTCTGGTCTTCACCTGGACCACACCTGGACATGTGACACTGGTTCCCACCTGGGACTCACCGGGACATGGTGAGTCGGATCCCCACCTGGGCCTCACCTGGACGTGGTGACTCTTGTCACTACCGGGGACTCACCTGGACCTGCATACTGTGTTCCACACCTGGGCCTCAAGTAGCCATGTTGAACATGGTCCGCAAGCCGGGCTCACATGGACCTGATGCCTGTGATTATCACCGGGGACGCACGTGTACCTGGTATCTCTGGTCCCCACCTTGACCTCATCTGGACTTAGTGACTCTGGTCCCCACCTGGACTTCATCGGGATCTGGTGACTCTGGTCCCCACCTGGACTTCACCTGGATCTGGTGACTCTGGTCCCCACCTGGACCTCTCCTGGACCTGTTGACTCTCTTTCCAACATGGACCTCACCTGGATCTGGTGACTCTGGTCCTCAGTTTGGACTCACCTGTTCCTGGTGTCTCTCTTCCCCACTTTGACCTACTTCAGAACTGCTGAATCTGGCCCCACCTAGGCCGCACCCAGACCAGGTGACTCTTGTCCACAACTATGCCTCAATTCTACTTGAGGAATCTGGTCCTCACGTGGGCCTCACATCACCTGGGACTCATCTGGATAGACTGGCTCTGGTTCCCACAAGGGGCTCACCTGATACTGCTGACTGTGGTCTTATTCTATGCCTCACCAGGACCTAGAAGTTCTGTTCCTGATCTGGGCCTGCATGGCCCTAGTGACTCTGGTCCTCACCCAGGCATCATTGGGTCCTGGATACTCTATTCCACACCTGGGCCTCACTTTGACCAGGGACCTCTGGTCCAATTCGGAGCCTCAAACTAAACTGGTTACTCTGGTTCCCCACTGGGCCTCACCCTTACCTGATGACACAGGTCACCCCTTGGGCTTCACTTGGGCCTGGTTAATCTGGTCCTTAGCTGGTCCGCACCTGGATCTGGTCGCCAGCTGGGCCTCACCTGGACTTGGTGAATCCTGTTGCCACCTGCGCCTCACCTGAACCTTGTGACTGTGGTCCCACCTGGACCTCAACTGGATCTGGTGGCTCTGGTTCCCATATGGGACTCTCCTGGACCTGGTTCCTGTGGTCTCCATCTGGCCTCACCTGGAACACAATGACTCTGATCCATATTTGGGACTCTCCTGGTCCTGTTGACTCTGGTCCTTACCTGGGCATCATTGGGACCTGGATACTCTCATATACCTGGGCCTCACCTGGACCTGGTGACTGTGGTCCCACCTGGGCCTCACCTGGACGAGGTGACTGGTTCCCACAGGGACCTCACCAGGACCTGGTGACTCAGGTCTTCATATGGACATCATGGGACCTGGTTTCTCAGTTCCACATTGGGGCCTCACCTGGAGCTAGTGATTCTCGTCCCCCTCTGGGCCTCACCCTGACGTGGTGACTCTGGTCCCCCCTGGATATCACCAGAACCGGGTTACTCTGGTCCCCCTCCGGGACTCACCCGGAGATGGGGACACTGGTCCTCAACTGGGCCTCAACAGGACCTGGTGAATCTACTCCTCACTTAAGCCTCGTCTGGAGCTTGTGACTCTTTTCCCACCTGTCATCAATGGGACATGGTTACTCTGTTCCCCACCTGGGCCTCACCTGGACATGATAACTTTGCTCCGCACTTTGGCCTCAACTGGTGCTGATGACTCTGGTCCCCCCACTTAGTCCTCAATCTGGACTTGGTGACTGTGGTCCCCACCTGGGTCTCACCTGGACCTGGTGACTCTCGTTCCCACATGAACCACACCTGGACCTGGTGAATGAGGTGTTCTTGTAGACTCACATTTACCTGGTGACTCCGGGCCCCAGTAGGGCCTCACCTGGATCTGGAGACTCTGGCCTGCAGGTTGGCCTCACCTGGACCTGGTGAGTGGGGTTGCCACCTGGGCCTCACCCATACCTGGTGACTCAGGTCCCCACGTGGGCCTCTTGGACCTGGTGAATCTGGACCTTACCTGGTCCTCTCCCAGACCCAGGGACTCTGGTCACCACCTGGGCCTCACCTGGACCTGGTGAATCTGGTCCCTATCTGGGCCTCACCCAGTCCTGGTGACTTTGTTCCCCACCTGGACCTGATTGCTGTGGACTCTTTCTTTACCTCACCTGGAACTGGTGACTCTGATTCTATCTGCGCGTCACCCACACCTGGTGACTCTGTCCTCACATGGGCATCATGGGTACCTGGTGACTCTGTTCCACACCTGAGCCTCACCTGGAAATGATGACTCTGGAACCTCTCTGGGCCTCACCCTGACCTGGAGACTCTGGTCCCCAGCTGGATGTCACCTTCATCAGGTGATTCTGGTACCCCTCTAGTCCTCAACCAAATCTGGTGACTCTGGTCCTCAACTGGCCTCACCTGGACATGATGACTCTGGATCCTCTCTGGGCCTCTCCCTGACCTGGTGACTCTGGTCCCCATTGGATGTCACCTGGACCATGTGATTCTGATACCCCTCTAAGCCTCCACCAGATCTGGTGACTCTGGCCCTCAACTGGACCTCACCTGGACCTAGTGAATATGCTCAATCTGGGCCTCATTTGGACCTGGTGAACCTGGTCCCTACCTGGGCATCATCCGGACATGGTTCCACTGTATGGCCTACAGGTTGGCCTCACCTGGATCTGGTAACTCTGGTCCCAACCAGGGCATCATCGGGACATGGTTCCTCTGCATGGCCTGCAGGTTGGCCTCACCTGGACATGGGGAGTGGGGTTGCCACCTGGGCCACACCCATACCTGGTGACACAGGTCCCCACGTGGGCCTCACGTCGACCTTTTGAATCTTGTCCTTACCTGGTCCTCACCCAGAACTGGTAAGTCTGGTCACCACCTGGAAGTCACCTGGACCTGGTGAATCTGGTCCCCATCTGGGCCTCACCCAGTCCTGGTGAATTTGTTGCCCACCTGGACCTGATTGCTGTGGACTCCTTCTTGGCCTCACCTGGAACTGGTGACTCTGATTCAATCTGCGCATCACCCAGACCTGGTGACTCTGGTCCTCACCTGGGCATCGTTGGTACTTGGTGACTCTGTTCCACACCTGAGCCTCACCTGGACATGATGTATCTGGAAAATCTCTGGGCCTCTCCCTGACCTTGTGACTTTGGTCCCCATCTGGATGTCACCGGGACCAGGTGATTCTGGTTCCCCTCTAGGCCTCAACCAGATCTGGAAACTCTGGTCCTCAACTGGGCCTCACCTGGACCTAGTGAATATGCTGCATCTGGGCCTCATTTGGACCTGGTGACTCTGGTCCCTATCTGAGCATCATCGGGACATGGTTCCACTGCATGGGCTGAAGGTTTGCCTCACCTGGATCTGGTAACTCTGGTCCCAACCAGGGCATAATCGTGACATGTTTCCTCTGCATGGCCTGCATGTTGGCCTCACCTGGACCTGGGGAGTGGGGTTGCCACCTGGGCCTCACCCATACCTGGTGACACAGGTCCCCACGTGGGCCTCACGTGGACCTGTTGAATCTTGTCCTTACCTGGTCCTCACCCGGAACTGGTAAGTCTGGTCACCACTTGGAAGTCACCTGGACCTGGTGAATCTGGTCCCCATCTGGGCCTCACCCAGTCCTGGTGAATTTGTTGCCCATCTGGACCTGATTGCTGTGGAATCCTTCTTGGCCTCACCTGGAACTTGTGACTCTGATCCTAACTGGGCCTCACCCAGATCTGGTGACTCTGGTCCTCACCTGAGGACCATTATGATCTGGATACTCGGTTCCACACCTGAGCCTCACCTGGACATGATGACTCTTAATCCCCTCTGGGCCTCACCCTGACATGGTGACTCTGGTCCCCATCTGGATGTCACCTTGACCAGGTGAATCTGGTACCCCTCTAGGCCTCAACTAGACCTGGTGACTCTGGTCCTAAACTGGGCCTCACTGGGACCTAGTGAACCTGCTCCCCACTTGTGCCTCATCTGGATATGGTGACTCTGGTTCTACCTGGGCATCATCGGGACTGACCTGATCCTGGTAACTCTCGTCCTGACTTTGGCCTCGTCTGTACCAGGTGACTCTGGCACCACCTGGGCCTCACTTTTATCTGGTGACACTGATTCTAAACATGACCTCACCTGACCTGGTGACTGTGGTTCCCATCAGGACCTCACTTGGATCTCATGTCTCTGGTCCCACCTGGGCCTCCCCGAGACCTGGTGTCTCTGGTACCCACCTGGGTAGCATCTGGATATGGTTACCCTGTTCACTATCAGTGACCATGTCGGACCTATTAACTCTGGTCTTCACATGGGCCACACCTGGACATGGTGACACTGGTTCCCACCTGGGACTCACCTGGACATGGTGAGTCGGATCCCCTCCTGGTCCTCACCTGTAACTGGTGATTCTCGTTCCCACATGGACATCATGTGGACCTGGTGGCTGCAGTGTTTCTAGCTTCTCATGTACCTTGTGTCTCTGATCCCCACCAGGGCCTCACCGGGTCCTGGTGAGTTTGGTTTCACTTGCACCTCACCTGGACCTGGTGATTCTGGTCTGCACCTGAGACTACCCTGGATCTGGTGACTGTGGTCCCCACCTGGGATTCACCTGGATTTCGGGACTCCGGTCCCCATCTGGGCCTCACCTGGCCCTGTTGACCATGGTCCTCAACTGGGCAAAATTGGGACCCGGTCATTGTGTTCCACAACTGGACCTCACCTGGACCAAGTGACTCTGGTCCCCCTCTGGATCTCACCGTGCCCTAGTGACTGTGAACCCCACTTTGGCCTGACTTGGACCTGCAACCCTGGTTGCCACCTGCGCCTGACCTCGAACTGTTGACTCTGGTTCTTTCAAGGGCCTCCCCTGGACATGGTGATCCTGGTGCCCTCCTGGGCCTCACCGGGACCTGGTGACTCTTGTCACCACAGGGAACTCACGTGGACCTGGTTACTGTGTTCCACACCTGATCCTCAATAGACCTGTTGACCATGGTCCCCGCCGTCCTCACATGTACCTGTTGCGTCTGATTCCCACCGGGGCCTCACGTGCACCTGGTAACACTGGTCCTCACCTGGGTCTCATCTGGACCTCGTGACTCTGGTCCCCACCTGGGCTTCACCTGGATCTGGTGACTCTGGTCCCCACCTGGGCCTCTCCTGGACCTGGTGACTCTCTTTCCAACATGGACCTTACCTGGATCTGGTGACTCTGGTCCCCACCTGGGCCTCTCCTGGAAATGGTGACTCTCTTTCCAACATGGACCTCACCTGGATCTGGTTACTCTGGTCCTCAGTTTGGCCTCACCTGGACCTGGCGTCTCTCTTCCCCACTTTGACCTAACTCAGAACTGCTGAATCTTGCCCCACCTAGGCTGCACCCAGACCTGGTGACTCTTGTCCCCAGCTATGCTTGAATTCGACATGAGGAATCTGGTCCTCAAGTGAGCCTCACATGGACCTGGGACTCAGCTGGATAGAGTGGCTCTGGTTCCGGTAAGGGGCTCAAATGATACTGCTGACTGTGGTCTTATTCTATACCTCAACAGGACCTAGTGATTCTCTTCCCCATCTGGGCCTGCATGGCCCTAGTACTCTGGTCCTCACCCAGGCATCATTGGGACCTGGATACTCTATTCCACACCTGGGACTCACTCTGACCACGGAACTCGGGTCCCATTCTGGGCCACAAACTAAACTGGTTACTCTGGTTCCCCCTCGGGGCCTCACTCTTACTTGGTGAGTCTGGTCCCCCCATGTGCTTCATTTGGGCCTGGTGAATCTGGTCCTTAGATTGTCCTCACTTGGATCTGGTGACAGCTCACCACCTGGGCCTCACCTGGACATGTTGAATCCTGTTGCCACCTGCGCCTCACCTGGACCTTGTGACTGTGGTCCTCCCCGGACCTCACCTGGATCTGGTGGCTCTATTTCCCATATGGGGCTCTCCTGGACCTGGTTCCTGTGGTCTCCATCAGACCAAACCTGGAACACAATGACTGTGATCCATATTTGAACCTCCCTGGACCTGTTGTCTCTGGTCCTTACCTGGGCATCGTTGGGACCTGGATACTCTCTTATATACCTGGGCCTCACCTGGACCTGGTGACTGTGGTCCCACCTGGGCCTCACATGGACGAAGTGACTGGTTCCCACAGAGACCTCACCTGGACCTGGTGACTCAGGTCCTCATATGGGCATCATGGGACCTGGTTTTATTTCCACATCGGGGCCTCTCCTGGACCTAGTGATTCTCGTCCCCCTCTGGGCCTCACCCTGACGTGGTGACTCTGGTCCCCACCTGGATATCACCAGAACCGGGTGACTCTGGTCCCACTCTGGGACTCACCCGGAGCTGGGGACACTGGTCCTCAACTGGGCCTCAGCAGGACCTGGTGAATCTACTCCTCACTTAGGCCTCGACTGGACCTATGATTCTTTTCCCACCTAGCATCAATGGGACATCGTTACTCTGTTCCCCACTTGGGCCTCACCTGGAAAGATAATTTTGCTCCACACTTTGGCCTCAACTGGTCCTGATGACTCTGGACCCACCACCTAGGCCTCAATGTGGACCTGGTGACTGTGGTCCCCACATGGGTCTCACCTGGACCTGGTGACTCTCGTTCCCAAATGAATCACACCTGGACCTGGTGACTGTGGTGTTCTTGTAGACTCAATTTTACCTGGTGACTCCGGTCCCCACTAAGGCCTCACCTGGATCTGGTGACTCTGGCCTGCACGTTGGCCTCACCTGGACCTGGTGAGTGGGGATGCCACCTGGGCCTCACCGATACCTGGTGACTCAGTTCCCCACGTGGGCCTCTTGGACCTGGTGAATCTGGTCCTTACCTGGTCCTCTCCCAGACTCG
Source organism: Canis lupus dingo (assembly GCF_003254725.2). NCBI lineage: Eukaryota > Metazoa > Chordata > Mammalia > Carnivora > Canidae > Canis > Canis lupus. The sequence goes on along the minus strand of NW_026019496.1, from coordinate 28,407 downwards.
GGGACTCTGGTCACCACCTGGGCCTCACCTGGACCTGGTGAATCTGGTCCCCATCTGGGCCTCACCCAGTCCTGTGACTTTGTTCCCCACCTGGACCTGATTGCTGTGGACACTATCTTGGCCTCACCTGGAACTGGTGACTCTGATCCTATCTGGGCGTCACCCCGATCTGGTGATTCTGGTCCTCACCTGGGCATCCTTGGTACCTGGTGACTCTGTTCCACGCCTGAGCCTCACTTGAACATGATGACTCTTGAACCACTCTGGGCCTCACCCTGACCTAGTGACTCTGGTCCCCATCTGGATGTCACCTGGCACAAGTGATTCTGGTATCCCTCTATGCCTCAACCAGATCTGGTGACTATGGTCCTCAACTGGGCCTCACCTAGACCTAGTGAATATGCTGAATCTGGGCCTCATTTGGACCTGGTGACTCTGGTCCCTACCTGGGCATCATCGGGACATGGTTCCACAGCATGGCCTGCAGGTTGGCCTCACCTGGATGTGGTGAGTGGGGTTGCCAACTGGGCCTCACCCATACCTGGTGACACAGATCCCCACGTGGGCCTCACTTGGACCTGGTGAATCTGGTCATTACCTTGTCCTCAACCGGTACTGGTATCTCTGGTCACCACCTGGGAATCACATGGCCCTGGTGAATCTGGTCCCCATCTGGGCCTCACCCAATCCTGGTGACTTTGTTCCCCACCTGGACATGATTGCTGTGGACTACTTCTTGGCCTCACCTTGAATTTGTGACTCTAAACCTAACTGGGCCTCACCCAGATCTGGTGACTCTGGTCCTCACCTGTGGACCATTATGACCTGGATACTGTGTTCCAAACCTCAGCCTCACCTGGACATGATGACTATGGAACCCCTCTGGGCCTCAGCCTGACATGGTGACTCTGGTCCCCATCTGGATGTCACCTAGACCACGTGAATCTGGTACCACTCTAGGCCTCAACTTGACCTTGTGACTCTGGTCCTCAACTGGGCCTCACCGGGACCTAGTGAACATGCTCCCGAACTGTGCCTCATCTGGACCTGGTGACTCTGGTGCTACCTGGGCATCAGCGGGACATGGTTACTCTATTCCCCACTGGGACTGACCTGATCCTGGTAACTCAGGTCCTGACTTTGGCCTTTTCTGTACCAGGTGACTGTGGCTCCTCCTGGGCCTCACCTGTAACTGGTGACTCTGATCCTAAGCATGGCCTCACCTGACTTGGTGACTGTGGTTTTCATGGGACCTCGCCTGGACCTCATGTCTCTGGTCCCACCTGGGCCTCACCAGGACCTGGTGTATGTGGTACCCACCGGGGTAGCAACAGGATATGGTTACACTGTTCACTAACAGTGACCCAGCTGGAACTATTAACTCTGGTCTTCACCTGGGCCACACCTGGACATGGTGACACTGGTTCCCACCTGGGTCTCACCTGGACATGGTGAGTCGGATCCCCACCAGGTCCTCACGTGTAACTGGTGATTTTCGTTCCCACGTGGACATCACGTGGAACTAGTGGCTGCATTGTTTCTAGCTTCTCATGTACCTCGTGACTCTGGTCTCCACCAGGGCCTCACCGGGACCTGGTGAGTGTGGTTGCCACCTGCAACTCACCTGGACCTGGTGAATCTGGTCTGACATGAGACTATCCTGGATCTGGTGACTGTGGTCCCCACCTGGTCTTCACCTGGATTTGGGGACTCCAAACCGCATCTGGGCCTCACCTGGTCCTGTTGACCATGGTCCTCAACTGGGCAAAATTGGGACCCGGTGACTGTGTTCCACAACTGGACCTCACCTGGACCAGGTGACTCTGGTCCCCCTCTGGGTCTCACCGTGCCCTAGTGACTGTGAAACCCACTTTGCCCTGACATGGTCCTGCTGACCCTGGTTGCCACCTGCGCCTGACCTCGATCTGTTGACTCCGGTCCATTCAAGGGCCTCCCCTCAACCTGGTGATCCTGGTCCCCACCTCGGCCTCACCTCGACGTGGTGACACTTGTAACCACCGGGAACTCACCTGGATCTGCTTACTGTGTTCCACACCTGGGCCTCAAGTAGACCTGTTGACCATGGTCCCCAACCCGGCCTCACATGGACCTGTTGCCTCTGATACCCACCGGGGCCTCACGTGTACCTGGTAACTCTGGTCCTCACCTGTGCCTCATCTGGACCTAGTGACTCTGGTCCCCACCTGGGCTTCACCTGGATCTGGTGACTCTGGTCCCCACCTGGACCTCTCCTGGACCTGGTGACTCTCTTTCCAACATGGACCACACCTGGATCTGGTGACTCTGGTCCTCAGTTTTGCCTCATCTGGACCTGGTGTCTCTCGTCCCCACTTTGACCTAACTCAGAACTGCTGAATCTTACCCCACCTAGGCCGCACCCAGACCTGGTGACTCTTGTGCCCAGCTATGCCTCAATTCGACCTGATGAATCTGGTCCTCACGTGGGCCTCACATGGACCTGGGACTCAGCTGGATAGAGTGGCTCTGGTTTCCACAAGCGGCTCACCTGATACTGCTGACTGTGGTCTTATTCAATTCCTCACCAGAACCTAGTGATTCCGTGCCCCATCTGGGCCTGCAAGGCCCTAGTGACTCTGGTCCACACCCAGGCATCATTGGGACCTGGATACTCTATTCCACACCTGGGCCTCACTTTGACCAGGGACCTCTGGTCCCATTCTGGGCCTCAAACTAAACTGGTTACTCTGGTTCCCTTCTGGGCCTCACCCTTACGTGGTGACTCTGGTCACCCCTTGGGACTCACCTGGACCTTTTGATTCTGGTCCCGATCTGTGTCTCACCCAGGTCTCGTGACTTTGTTCCCCACCTGGACCTGATTGTTGTGAACTCTTTCTTGGCCTCACCTGCAAATGGTGACTCTGATCCTATCTGCGCCTCACCCAGATCTGGTGACTCTGGTCCTCACTTGGGCATCATTGGTACCTGGTGACTCTCTTCCACACCTGAGCCTCACCTGGACCCGATGACTCTGGAACCACTCTGGTCCTCCCTCTGACCTGGTGACTCTGGTCCCCATCTGGATATCACCTGGACCAGGTGATTCTGGTACCCTTCTAAGACTCAAGTAGATATGGTGAAACTGGTCCTCAACTGGGCCTTACCTGGACTTAGTGATTATGCTCCATCTGGGCCTTATTTGGACCTGGTGACTCTGGTCCCTACCTGGGCATCATCGGGACATGGTTCCACTGCATGGCCTGCAGATTGGCCTCAACTGGACCTGGTAAATTTGGTCCCTACCTGAGCATCACCGGGACATGGTTCCTCTGCATGGCCTGCAGGTTGGCCTCACCTGGACCTGGTGAGTGGGGTTGCCACATGGGCCTCGCCGATACCTTGTGACACAGGGCCCCACGTGGGCCTCCCTTTGACCTGGTGAATCTGGTCCTCACCTAGTCCTCACTCGGAACTAGTAAGTCTGGTCACAACATGGGAATCATCTGGACCTGGTGAATCTGGTCCCCATTGGGCCTCACCCATTCCTGGTGACTTTGTTCCCCACCTGGACCTGATTGCTGTGGACTCCTTTTGGGCCTCACCTGGAACGGGAGACTCTGATCCTAACTGGGCCTCACCCAGATCTGGTGACTCTGGTCCTCACCTGTGGACCATTATGACCTGGATACTCTGTTCCACTCCTGAGACTCACCTGGACATGATGACGCTGGATCCCCTCTGGGCCTCAGCCTGACATGGTGACTCTGGTCCCCATCTGGATATCACCAGAATCGGGTGACTCTGTTCCCCCTCTGGGACTCACCCGGTGCTGGGACACTGGTCCTCAACTGGGCACAACTTGACCTGGTGAATCTACTCCTCACTTTGGTCTCGTCTGGACCTTGTGACTCTTTTCCCACCTGGCATCAATGAGACATGGTTACTCTGTACCCACTGGGCCTCACCTGGACATGATAACTTTGCTCCACACTTTGGCCTCAACTGGTCCTGATAACTCTGATCTCTCCACCTAGGCCTCAAACTGAACCTGGTGACTGTGGTCCCCAACTGGGTCTCACCTGGACCTGGTGGTCTCGTTCCTACATGAACCACGCCTGGACCTGGTGACCCTGGCATTCTTCTAGACTCACTTTTACTTGGTGAATCCTGTCCCCACTAGGGACTCACGTGGATTTGGTGACTCTGACATGCAGGTTGGTCTCACCAGGACCTGGTGAGTAGGGTTGCCACCTGGGCCTCACCCATACCTGGTGACTCAAGTCCCTCCGTGGGCCTCTTGGACCTGGTGAATCTTGTCCTTACCCGGTCATCTCCTAGACGCGGGGTCTCTTGTCACCACCTGGGCCTCACCTGGACCTGGTGAATCTGGTCGCCATCTGGGCCTCATCCAGTCCTGGTGACTTTGTTCCCCACCTGGACCTGATTGCTGTGCCCTTTCTTGGCCTCACCCGGACTGGTGAGTCTGATCCTATCTGTGCGTCACCCAGACCGGGTGACTCTTGTGCTCACCTGGGCATCATTGGTACCTGGTGACTCTGTACCACACCTTGCCTCACCTGGAAATGTTGACTCTGGAACTGCTCTGGGCCTCCCCCTGACCTAGTGACTCTGGTCCCCATCTGGATGTCACATGGACAAGGTGATTCTGGTACCCCCTAGGCGTCAAACAGATCTGGTGACTCTGGTCTTCAAAGGGGACTCATCTGTACCTAGTGAATATGCTCCATCTGGGCCTCATTTGGACCTGGTGACTCTGGTCCATACCTGGGCATCATCGGGATATGGTTCCACTGCATGGCCTGCAGGTTGGCCTCACCTGGACCTGGTAAGTCTGGTCTCTACCTGGACATCATCTGGATATGTTTCCACTGCGTGGCATGCAGGTTGCCCTCACCTGGACCTGGTAACTCTTCTCCCTACCTGGGCATCATCGGGATATGGTTCCACTGCATGGCCTGCACATTGGCCTCACCTGGACCTGGTGAGTGTTATTGCCACCTGGGCCTCACCCATACCTGGTGACTCAGGTCCCCACGTGGGCCTCACTTGGACCTGGTGAATCTTGTCCTTACCTGGTCCTCACCCGGAACTGATAAGTCTGGTCACCACGTGGATATCACCTGGACCTTGTGTATCTGGTCCTCATCTAGGACTCACCCAGTCCTGGTGACTTTGTACCCACCTGGACCTGATTTCTGTGGACTCCTTCTTGGCCTCTCCTGGAACTGGTGACTCTGGTCCCCACCTGGACCTCTCCCGGACCTGGTGACTTTCTTTCAAACATGGACCTCACATGGATCTGGTGACTCTGGTACTCAGTTTGGCCTCACCTGGAACTGGCGTCTCTCGTCCCCACTTTGACCTAACTCAGAACTGCTGAATCTAGCCCAACTTAGGCTGCACCCAGACCTGGTGACTCTTGTCCCCAGCTATGCCTCAATTCGACCTAATGAATCTGGTCCTCACGGGAGTCTCACCTGGACCCGGGACTCAGCTGGATAGAGTGGCTCTGGTTCCCGCAAAGGGCTCAGCTGATATTGCTGACTGTGGTCTTATTGTATGCCTCACCAGGACCTAGTGATTCTGTCCCCATCTGGGCCTGCATAGCCCCAGTGACTCTGGTCCTCACCCAGGCATCATTGGGTGATGAACCCAATGATCCTCACCCTGGATACTCTATTACACACCTGGGCCTCACTTTGACCAGGGACCTCTGGTCCCATTCTGGGCCTCAAACTAAACTGGTTACTCTGGTTCCCCCTCTGGGGCTCACACTTACCTGGTGACTCTGGTCACCCTTTGGGCTTCACTTCGGCCTGGTGAATCTGGTCCTTAGCTGGTCCGCACCTGGATGTTGTGACTGGTCGCCACCTGGGCCTCACCTGGACTTGTTGAATCCTGTTGCCACCTGCGCCTCACCTGGACCTTGTGACTGTGGTCCCACCTGGACCTCACCTGGATCTCGTGGCTCTGGATCCCATATGGGGGTCTCCTGGACCTTGTTCCTGTGGTCTCCATCTGGCCTTACTTGGAAGACAATGACTCTGATCCGTATTTGGGCCTCTCCTGGACCTGTTGACTCTGGTCCTTACCTGGCCATAATTGGGACCTCGATACTCTCTTATATACCTGGGCCTCACCTGGACCTGGTGACTGTGGTCCCACCTCGGCCTCACCTGGACGAGGTGACTGGTTCCACAGGGACCTCACCTGGACCTGGTGACTCAGGTCCTCATATGGGCATCATGGCACCTGGTTTCTCAGTTCCACATCGGGCCTCACCTGGAGCTAGTGATTCTCGTCCCCCTCTGGGCCTCACCCTGACGTGATGACTCTGGTCCCCACGTGGATATCACCAGAACCGGGTGACTCTGGTCCCCCTCTGAGACTCACCGGAGCTGTGGACACTGGTCCTCAACTGGGCCTCAACAGGACCTGGTGAATCTACTCTTCACATAGGCCTCGTCTGGAACTTGTGACTCTTTTCCCACCTGGCATCAATGGGATATGGTTACTCTGTTCCCCACCTGGGCCTCACCTTGACATGATAACTTTGCTCCACACTTTGGCCTCACCTGGTCCTGATGACTCTGGTCCCCCCACCTAGGCCTCAATCTGGACCTGGTGACTGTGGTCCCCACCTGGGTCTCACCTGGATCTGGTGACTCTCGTTCCCACATGAACCACAGCTGGACCTGGTGACTGTGGTGTTCTTGTAGACTCACATTTACCTGGTGACTCCGGTCCCCACTAGGGCCTCACCTGGATCTGATGACTCTGGCCTGCAGGTTGGCCTCACCTGGACCTGGTAAGTGGGGTTGCCACCTGGGCGTCACCCATACCTGGTGACTCAGATCCCGACGTGGGCCTCTTGGACCTGGTGAATCTGGTCCTTACATGCTCCTCTCCCAGACCTGGGACTCTGGTTACCACCTGGGCCTCAACTGGACCTGGTGAATCTGGTCCCCATCTGGGCCTCTCCCAGTCCTGGTGACTTTTTTCCCCACCTGGACCTGATTGCTGTGGACTCCTCTTGGGCCTCACCTGGAACTTGTGACTCTGATCCTAACTGGGCCTCACCCAGACCGGGTGACTCTGGTCCTCACCTGGGCATCATGGTACCTGGTGACTCTGTTCCTCACATGAACCTCACCTGGACATGATGACTCTGGAACCTCTCTGGGCCTCTCCCTGACCTGGTGACTCTGATCCCCATCTGCATGTCACCTGGACCAGCTGATTCTGGTTCCCCTCTAGGCATCAACCAAATCTGGTGACTCTGTCCTGAACAGGGCCTCACCCGGACCTAGGGAATTTGCTCCATCTGGGCCTCATTGGGACCTGGTGTCTCTGGTCCCTTCCAGGTCATCATCGGGACATGGTTCCACTGCATGGCCTGCAGGTTGTCCTCACCTGGACCTGGTAACTCTGTTCCCTACTTGGGCATCATCGGGACATGGTTCCTCTTCATGGCCTCCAGGCTGGCCTCACCTGGACCTGGTGAGTGGGGTTGTAATCTGGGCCTCACACGTACATTGTGACACAGGTACCCACGTGGGTCTCACTTGGACCTGGTGAATCTCGTCCTTAACTGGTCCTCACCCGGAACTGGTAACTCTGGTCCCCACCTGGGAATAATCTGGACCTTGTGAATCTGGTCCCTGTCTTGGCCTCACCCAGTGCTGGTGACTTTGTTCCCCACCTGGACCTGATTGCTGTGGACACCTTCTTGGCCTCACCTGGAACTGGTGACTCTGATCCTAACTGGGCCTCATACAGATCTGGTGACTCTGGTCCTCACCTGTGGACCATTAACATGGATACTCTTTTCCACACCTGAGACTCACTTGGACATGATGACTCTGGATCCCCTCTGGGCTTCAGGCAAACATGGTGACTCTGGTCCCCATCTGGATGTCACCTAGACCAGGTGAATCTGTACCCCTCTAGGCCTCAACTAGAACGGGTGATCTGGTCCACAAATGGGCCTCATCGGGACCTAGTGAATATACCCCCCACCTGCGTCTCATCTGGACGTGGTGACTCGGGTTCTACCTGGGCATCATCGGGACATGGTTACTCTATGCCCCACTGGGACTGACCTGATCCTGGTAACTCTGGTCCTGACTTTGGCGTCTTCTCTACCGGGTGACTCTGGCTCCACCTGGGCCTCACCTGTAACTGGTGACTCTGATCCTAAGCATGGCCTCACCTGACCTGGTGACTGTGGTTCCCATCGGGACCTCACCTGGACCTCATGTCTCTGGTCCCACCTGGACCTCACCAGGACCTGGTGTCTCTGGTAGCCACCTGGGTAGCATCAGGATATGGTTACACTCTTCAATAACAGTGACCCAGCCGGACCTATTAACTCTGGTCTTCACCTGGGCCACACCTGGACATGGTGACACTGGTACCCACTTGGGTCTGACCTGAACATGGTGAGTTGGATCCCCGCCTGGTCCTCACCTGTAACTGGTGATTCTCGTTCCCACATGGACATCATGTGGACCTGGTGGCTGCAGTGTTTCTAGCTTCTCATGTACCTCGTGACTCTGGTCCCCACCAGGGCCTCACCGGGACCTGGTGAGTGTGGTTGCCACCTGCACCTCACCCGGACCTGGTGATTCTGGCCTGCACCTGTGACTACCCTGGATCTGGAGACTGTAGTCCCCACCTGGGCTTCACCTGGATTTGGGGACTGCGGTCCCCATCTGGGCCTCACCTGGCCCTGTTGACCATGGTCCTCAACTGGGCAAAATTGGGACCCGGTGACTGTGTTCCACAACTGGACCTCACCTGGACCAGATGACTCTGGTCCCCCTCTGGGTCTCACAGTGCCCTAGTGACTGTGAACCCCACTTTGGCCTGACTTGGACCTGTTGACCCTGGTTGCCACCTGCGCCTGACCTCGAAATGTTGACTCTGGTTCTTTCAAGGGCGTCCACTGGACATGGTGATCCTGGTGCCCACATGGGCCTCACCTGGACCTGGTGACTCTTTTCACCTCGGGAACTCACCTGGATCTGCTTACTGTGTTCCACACCTGGGCCTCAAGTAGACCTGTTGTCCATGGTCCCCACGCCGGCCTCACATGGACCTGTTGCCTCTGATCCCCACCGGGGCTTCACGTGTACCTGGCAACTCTGGTACTCACCTTCGCCTCATCTGGACCTAGTGACTCTGGTCCCCAGCTGGACTTCACCTGGATCTGATGACTCTGGTCCCCACCTGGACTTCACCTGAATCTGGTGACTCTGGTCCCCTCCTGGTCCTGACCTGCATCTGGTGACTCTGGTCCTCAGTTTGGCTATACCTGGACCTGGCGTCTCTCGTCTCCACTTTGACCTACCTCAGCACTGCTGAATCTTGCCCCACCTAGGCTGAACCCAGACCTGGTGCCTCTTGTCCCCAGCTATGAGTCAATTGGCCCTGATGAATCTGGTCCTCACGTGGGCCTCACATGGACCTGCTACTCAGCTGGATAGAGTGGCTCTTGTTCCCACATGGGGCTCACCTCATTCTGGTGACTGTGGTTTTATTCTATGCCTCACCAGGACCTAGTAATTCTGTTCCTCATCTGGGCCTTCATGGCCCTAGTGACTCTGGTCCTCACCCAGGCATCATTGGGACCGGGATACTCTATTCCACACCTGGGCTTCACTCTGACCAGGGACCTATGTTCCCATTCTGGGCCTCAAACTAAACTGGTTACTCTGGTTCCCGCTCTGGGCCTCACCCTAACCTGGTGACTCTGGTCACCCCTTTGGCTTCACTTGGGCCTGGTGAATCTGGTCCTTAGCTGGTTCTCACCTGGATCTGGTGACTGGTCTCAACCTGGGCCTCACCTGGACTTGGTGAATCCTGTTGCCATCTGCGCCTCACCTGGACCTTGTGACTGTGGTCCCACCTGGAACTCACCTGGATCTGGTGGCTCTGGTTCCCATATGGGGCTCTCCTGGACCTGGTTCCTGTGGTCTCCATCTGGCCTCACCTGGAACACAATGACTCGGATCCATATTTGGTCCTCTCCTGGACCTGTTGACTCTGGTCCTTACATGGGCATCATTGGGACCTCGATACTCTCTTATATACCTGGGCCTCACCTGGACCTGGTGACTGAGGTCCCACCTTGGCCTCACCTGGACGAGGTGACTGGTTCGCACAGCGACCTCACCTGGTCCTGGGGACTCAGGTCCTCATATGGGCATCATGGGACCTGGTTTCTCAGTTCCACATCGGGGCCTCACCTGGACCTAGTGATTCACCTCCCCTCTGGGCCTCACCCTGACGTGTTGACTCTGGTCCCTACCTGGATATCACCAGAACCGGGTGACTCTGGTCCCCCTCCGAGACTCACCCGGAGCTGTGGACACTGGTCCTCAACTAGACCTCAACAGGACATGATGAATCTACTCTTCACTTAGGCCTCGTCTGGACCTTGTGACTCTTTTCCCACCTGGCATCAATGGGACATTGTTACTCTGTTCCCCATCTGGGCCTCACCTGGACATGATAACTTTGCTCCATTCTTTGGCCTCAAGTGGTCCTGATGACTCTCGTCCACCCACCTAGGCCTCAATCAGGACCTGGTGACTGTGGTCCCCACCTGGGTCTCCCCTGGACCTGGTGACTCTCGTTCCTACATGAACCACACCTAGACTTGGTGACTGTGGTGTTCTTGTAGACTCACATTTCCCTGGTGACTCCGGTCCCCACTAGGGCCTCACCTGGATCTGGTGACTCTGGCCTGCCGGCTGGCCTCACCTGGACTTGGTGTGTGGGGTTGACACCTGGGCGTCACACATACCTGGTGACTCAGGTCCCCACGTGGACCTCTTGGACCTGGTGAATCTGTTCCTTACCTGTTCTCTCCCAGACCCTGGGACTCTGGTCACCGCCTGGGCCTCACCTGGACCTGGTGATTCTGGTCCCCATCTGGGCCTAACCCAGTCCTGGTGACTTTGTTCCCCACCTGGACCTGATTGCTGTGAACTCTTTCTTGGCCTCACCTGGAACTGGTGACTCTGATCGTATCTGCGCGTCACCCAGACCTGGTGACTCTGGTCCTCACCTGGGCATCCTTGGTACCTGGTGCCTCTGTTCCACACCTGAGCCTCACCAGGACATGATGACTCTGGAACCTCTCTGAACCTCAGCCTGACCTGGTGAGGCTGGTCCCCATCTGGGACTCACCTGGACGTGGTGACTCTTTTCACCACCGGGGACTCACCTGGACCTGCTTACTGTGTTACACACCAGGGCCTCAAGTAGACCTGTTGACCATGGTCCCCAAGCCTGCCTCACATGGACCTGTTGCCTCTGATCCCCACCGGGGCCTCACGTGTACCTGGTAACTCTGGTCCTCACCTGGGCCTCATCGGGACCTAGTTACTCTGGTCCCCACCTGGGCTTCACGTGGATCTGGTGACTCTGGTACCCACCTGGACTTCACCTGGATCTGGTGACTCTGGTCCCCACCTGGACCTCTCTTGGACGTGGTGACTCTCTTTCCAACATGGACCTCACCTGGATCTGGTGACACTGGTCCTCAGTTTGGCCTCACCTGGAACTGGCGTCTCTCGTCCACACTTTGACCTAACTCAGAACTGTTGAATCTTGCCCCACCTAGGCCGCACCTAGACCTGGTGACTCTTCTCCCCAGCTATGCCTCACTTCGACCTGATGAATCTGGTCCTCACCTGGGCCTCACATGGACCTGGGATTCAGCTGGATAGAGTGGCTCTGGTTCACGCAAGGGGATCAAATGGTACTGGTGACTGTGGTCTTATTCTATGCCTCACCAGGACCTAGTGATTTGTCCCCATCTGGGCCTGCATGGCCCTAGTGACTCTGTTCCTCACACAGGCATCATTGGGACATGGATACACTATTCCACACCTGGGCGTCACTCTGACTAGGGACCTCTGGACCCATTCTGGGCCTCAAACTAAACTGGTTACTCTGGTTCCCCCTCTGGGACTCACCCTAACCTGGTGACTCTGGTCACCCCATGGGCTTCATTTGGGCCTGGTGAATCTGGTCCTTAGCTTGTCCTCACTTGGATCTGGTGACTGGTCGCCACTTGGGCCTCACCTGGACTTGGTGAATCCTGTTGCCACCTGCGCCTCACCTGGACCTTATGACTGTGGTCCCACCAGGACCTCACCTGGATCTGGTGGCTCAGGTTCCCATATGGGGCTCTCCTTGACCTGATTCCTGTGGTCTCCATCAGGCATCACCTGGAACAAAATGACTCTGATCCATATTTGGGCCTCTCCTAGACTGTTGACTCTGGTCCTTACCTGGGCATCATGCGACCTGGATACACTCATATATACCTGGGCCTCACATCGACCTGGTGACTGTGGTCCCACCTGGGCCTCACCTGGACGAGGTGACTGGTTCCCACAGGGACCTCACCTGGACCTGCTGACTCAGGTCCTCATATGGGCATCATGGGACCTGGTTTCAGTTCCACATTGGGGCCTCACCTGGACGTAGTGATTCTCGTCCCGCTCTGGGCCTCACCCTGACGTGGCGACTCTGGTCCCCACCTGGATATCACCGGAACCGGGTGACTCTGGTCCCCCTCTGAGACCCACCCGGAGCTGGGGACACTGGTCCTCAACTGGGCCTCACCTGGACCTGGTGAATCTGGTCCCCATCTGGTCCTCACCCAGTCCTGGTGACTTTGTTCCCCACCTGGACCTGATTGCTGTGGACTCTTTCTTGGCCTCACCTGGAACTGGTGACTCTGAAGCTATCTGCGTGTCACCCAGTTCTGGTGACTCTGGTCCTCACCTGGGCATCATTGGTACCTGGAGACTCTCTTCCTAACCTGAGCCTCACCTGGACATGATGACTCTGGAACCTCTCTGGGCCTCTCCCTGACCTGGTGACTCTAGTCACTACCTGGTCATCATCGGGACATGGTTCCACTGCATGGCCTGCAGGTTGGCCTCACCTGGATGTGGTAACTCTCGTCCTTACCTGGGTATCATCGGGACATTTTTCCTCTGCATGGCCTGCAGGTTGGCCTCACCTGGACCTGGGGGTGCCTTGCCACCTGGCCTAACCAATACCTGGTGACTCAGGTCCACACGTGGGCCTCATTTGGACCTGTTGAATCTGGTCCTTACCTGGTCGTCACCCGGAACTGGTAAGTCTGTTCACCACCTGGGAATAACCTGGACCTGGTGAATCTGGTCCCCATCTGGGCCTCACCGAGTCCTGGTGACTTTGTTCCCCACCTGAACCTGATTGCTGTGGACTTCTTCTTGGCCTCACCTGGAACTGGTGACTCTGATCCTAACTGGGCCTCACCCAGATCTGGTGACTCTGGTCCTCACCTGTGGACCATTATGATCTGGATACTCTGTTCCACACCTGAGCCTCAGCTGGACATGATTACTCTGAATCCCCTCTGGACCTCACCCTGACATGGTGACTCTGGTCCCCATCTGGATGTCACCTAGACCAGGTGAATCTGCTACCCCTCTAGGCCTCAACTAGACCTGGTGACTCTGGTCCTCAACTGGGCCTCACCGGGACCTAGTGAATATGCTCCCCATCTGCGCCTCATCTGGACCTGGTGACTCTGGTTCTACCTGGGCATCATCGGGACATGGTTACTCTATTCCCCACTGGGACAAAACTGATCCTAGTAACTCTGGTCCTGACTTTGGCCTCTTCTGTACCAGGTGACTCTGGCTCCACATGGGCCTCACCTGTAACTGGTGACTCTGATCCTAAGCATGGCCTCACCTGACCTGGTGACTGTGGTTCCCATCGGGAACTAAACTGGACCTCCTTTCTCCGGTCCCACCTGGGCCTCACCTGGACCTGGTGTCTCTGGTACCCCCCTGGGTAGCATCAGCATATGGTTACACTGTTCACTAACAGTGACCCAGCCGGTCCTGTTAACTCTGGTCTTCACCTGGACATGGTGACACTGGTTCCCACCTGGGTCTTACCTGGACATGATGACTCTGGAACCTCTCTGGGCCTCACCCTGACCTGCTGACTCTGGTCTCCATCTGGATGTCACGTGGACCATGTGATTCTGATACCCCTCTAGGCCTGCACCAGATCTGGTGACTCTGGCCCTCAACTGGACCTCACCTGGATCTAGTGAATATGCTCCATCTGGGCCTCATTTGGACCTGGTGACTCTGTTCCATACCTGGGCATCATCCGGACATGGTTCCCCTGCATGGCCTACAGGTTGGCCTCATCTGGACCTGGTAACTCTGGTCCCTACCTGGGCATCATCGGGACATGGTTCCACTGATGGCCTGCAGGTTAGCCTCACTTGTACCTGGTGAATCTGGTCCTTACCTGGTCCTCACCCAGTACTGGTAACTCTCGTCACCACCTGGGAATCACCTGGACCTGGTGAATCTGGTCCCCATCTGAGCCTCACCCAGTCTTGGTGACTTTGTTCCCCACCTGGACCTGATTGCTGTGGACTCCTTCTTGGCCTCACCTGGAACTGGTGACTCTGATCCTAACTGGGCCTCACCAAGATCTGCTGACTCTGGTCGTCACTTGTGGACCATTATGACCTAGATACTCTGTTCCACACCTGAGCCTCACCTGAACTTGATGACTCTGGATCCCCTCTGGGCCTCAGCCTGACATGGTGACTCTGGTCCCCATCTGGATATCACCAGAATCGTGTGACTCTGTTCCCCCTCTGGGACTCACCCGGTGCTGGGACACTGGTCCTCAACTGGGCACAACTGGACCTGGTGAATCTATTCCTCACTTAGGCCTCGTCTGGACCTTGTGACTCTTTTCCCACCTGGCATCAATGGGACATGGTTACTCTGTTCCCACTGGGCCTCACGTGGACATGATAACTTTGCTCCACACTTTGGCCTCAACTGGTCCTGATGACTCTGATCCCCCCACCTAGGCCTCTAACTGTACCTGGTGACTGTGGTCCTCACCTGGGTCACACCTGGACCTGGTGACTGTGGTCCCCACCTGGGTCTCACCTAGACCTGATGGTCTCGTTCCTACATGAACCACGCCTGGACCTGGTGACTCTGGCGTTCTTGTAGACTCACTTTTACCTGGTGAATCCGGTCCCCACTAGGGACTCACGTGGATCTGGTGACTCTGGCCTGCAGGTTGGTCTCACCAGGACCTGGTGAGTGGGGTTGCCACCTGGGTCTCACCCATACATGGTGACTCAAGTCCCTACGTGGGCCTCTTGGACCTGGTGAATCTTGTCCTTACCCGGTCCTCTCCTAGACCCGGGGACTCTTGTCACCACCTGGGCCTCACCTGGACCTGGTGAATCTGGTCCCCATCTGGGCCTCACGAGTCCTGGTGACTTTGTTCCCCACCTGGACCTGATTGCTGTGCCCTTTCTTGGCCTCACCCGGACTGGTGAGTCTGATCCAATCTGTGCGTCACCCAGACCAGGTGACTCTTGTCCTCACCTGGGCATCATTGGTACCTGGTGACTCTGTACCACACCTGAGCCTCACCTGGAAATGTTGACTCTGGAACCGCTCTGGGCCTCACCCTGACCTAGTGACTCTGGTCCCCATCTGGATGTCACATGGACAAGGTGATTCTGGTACCCCCTAGGCCTCAAAAAGATCTGGTGACTCTGGTCTTCAAAGGGGACTCACCTGTACCTAGTGAATATGCTCCATCTGGGCTTCATTTGGACATGGTGACTCTGGTCCATACCTGGGCATCATCAGGATATGGTTCCACTGCATGGCCTGCAGGTTGGCCTCACCTGGACCTGGTAAGTCTGGTCTCTACCTGGGCATCATCTGGATATGTTTCCACTGCATGGCATCCAGGTTGGCCTCACCTGGACCTGGTAACTATTCTACCTACCTGGGCATCATCGGGATATGGTTCCACTGCATGGGACTGCAGGTTGGCCTCACCTGGACCTGGTGAGTGTTATTGCCACCTGGGCCTCACCCATACCTGGTGACTCAGGTCCCCACGTGGGCCTCTTGGACCTGGTGAATCTGGTCCTTACCTGGTCCTTTCCCAGAACGGGGACTCTCGTCAACACCTATGCCTCACCTGGACCTGGTGAATCTGGTACCCCTCTAGGCCTCAACAAGATCTGGTGACTCTGATCCTATCTGCGCGTCACCCACACCTGGTGACTCTGTTCCTCACCTGGGCATCATTGGGACCTGGTGACTCTGTTCCACACCTGAGCCTCACCTGGACATGATGACTCTGGAACCTCTCTGGGCCTCACCCTGACCTGGTGACTCTGGTCCCCATCTGGATGTCACCTGGACCAGGTGATTCTGGTACCCTTCTAGGCCTCAACCAGATCTGATGACTCTGGTCCTTAAATGGGCCTCACTTGGAATTAGTGAATATGCACCATCTGGGCCTCTTTTGGACCTGGCTACTCTGGTCCCTACCTGGGCATCATCGGGACATGGTTCCACTGCATGGCCTGCAGGTTGGCCTCACTTGGACCTGGTAAGTCTGGTCCCTACATGGTCATCATCGGAACATGGTTCCTCTGCACGGCCTGCAGGTTGGCCTCACCTGGACCTGGTCAGTGGGGTTGCCACCTGGGCCTCACCTATGCCTGGTGAGACAGGTCCCCACGTGGGCCTCACTTGCACCTGATGAATCTTGTCCTTACCTGGTCCTCACCCGGAACTGGTAAGTCTGGTCACCACCTGGATATCACCTGGACCTTGTGTATCTGGTCCCCATCTAGGCCTCACCCAGTCCTGGTGACTTTGTTCCCCACCTGGACCTGATTTCTGTGGACTCCTTCTTGGCCTCACCTGGAACTGGTGACTCTGGTCCCCACCTGGACCTCTCCCGGACCTGGTGACTTTCTTTCCAACATGGACCTCACATGGATCTGGTGACTCTGGTACTCAGTTTGGCCTCACCTGGAACTGGCGTCTCTCGTCCCCACTTTGAACTAACTCAGAACTGCTGAATCTAGCCCAACTTAGGCTGCACCCAGACCTGGTGACTTTTGTCCCCAGCTATGCCTCAATTCGACCTAATGATTCTGGTCCTCACGGGAGCCTCACCTGGACCTGGGACTCAGCTGGATAGAGTGGCTCTGGTTCCCGCAAGGGGCTCAGCTGATACTGCTGACTGTGGTCTTATTGTATGCCTCACCAGGACCTAGTGATTCTGTTCCACATCTGGGCCTGCATGGCCCCAGTGAATCTGGTCCTCACCCTGCATCATTGGGTGATGGACCCAATGATCCTCACCCTGGATACGCTATTCCACACCTGGGCCTCACATTTACCAGGGACCTCTGGTCCCATTCTGGGCCTCAAACTAAACTGGTTACTCTGGTTCCCCCTCTGGGGCTCACCCTTACCTGGTGACTCTGGTCACCCTTTGGGCTTCACTTCGGCCTGGTGAATCTGGTCCTTAGCTGGTCCGCGCCTGGATGTGGTGAGTGGTCGCCACCTGGGCCTCACCTGGACTTTTTGAATCCTGTTGCCACCTGCGCCTCACCTGGACCTTGTGACTGTGGTCCCACCTGGACCTCACCTGGATCTCGTGGCTCTGGTTCCCATATGGGGCTCTCCTGGACCTTGTTCCTGTGGTCTCCATCTGGCCTCACCTGGAACACAATGACTCTCATCCGTATTTGGGCCTCTCCTGGACCTGTTGATTCTGGTCCTTACCTGGGCATCATTGGGACCTCGATACTCTCTTATATACCTGGACCTCACCTGGACCTGGTGACTGTGGTCCCACCTGGGCCTCACCTGGATGAGGTGACTGGTTCCCACAGGGACCTCACCTGGACCTGGTGACTCAGGTCCTCATATGGGCATCATGGCACCTGGTTTCTCAGTTCCACATCGGGCCTCACCTGGAGCTAGTGATTCTCGTCCCCCTCTGGGCCTCATCCTGACATGGTGACTCTGGTCCCCACCTGGATATCACCAGAACCGGGTGACTCTGGTCCCCCTCTGAGACTCACCGGAGCTGTGGACGCTGGTCCTCAACTGGGCCTCAACAGGACTTGATGAATCTACTCTTCACATAGGCCTCGTCTGGAACTTGTGACTCTTTTCCCACCTGGCATCAATGGGACATGGTTACTCTGTTCCCCACCTGGGCCTCACCTGGACATGATAATTTTGCTCCACACTTTGGCCTCACCTGGTCCTGATGACTCTGGTCCCAACACCTAGGCCTCAATCTGAACCTGGTGACTGTGGTGTTCTTGTAGACTCACATTTACCTGGTGACTCCGGTCCCCACTAGGGCTTCACCTGGGTCTGGTGACTCTGGCCTGCAGGTTGGCCTCACCTGGACCTGGTGAGTGGGGTTGCCACCTGGGCGTCACCCATACCTGGTGACTCAGTTCCCCACGTGGGCCTCTTGGACCTGGTGAATCTGGTAATTCTGGTCACCACCTGGGAATCACCTGGACCTGGTGAATCTGGTCGCCATTTGGGCCTGACCCAGTCCTGGTGACTTTGTTCCCCACCTGGACCTGATTGCTGTGGACTCCTTCTTGCCTCATCTTGATCTGGTGACTCTGATCCTAACTGGGCCTCACCCAGATCTGGTGACTCTGGTCCTCACCTGTGGACCATTGTGACCTGGATACTTTGTTCCAAACCTCAGCCTCACCTGGACATGATGACTCTGGAACCTCTCTGGGCCTCACTCTGACATGGTGACTCTGGTCCCCATCTGGATGTCACCTAGACCAGGTGAATCTGTGACCCCTGTCAGCCTCAACCAGACCTGGTGACTCTGGTCCTCAACTGTGCCTCACGTGGACCTAGTGAACATGCTCCACACCTGCGCCTCATCTGAACGTGGTGACTCGGGTTCTACCTGGGCATCATCGGGACATAGTTACTCTATTCCCCAATGGGACTGACCTGATCCTAGTAACTCTGGTCCTGACTTTGGCCTCTTCTGTACCAGGTCACTCTGGCTCCACCTGGGCCTCACCTGTAACTGGTAACTCTGATCCTAAGCATGGCCTCACCTGACCTGGTGACTGTGGTTCCCATCGGGATCTTACCTGGACCTCATGTATCTGGTCCCACCTGGGCCTCACCAGAACCTGGTGTCTCCTGTACCCACCTGGGTAGCATCAGGACATGGTTACACTGTTCACTAACAGTGACCCAGCCGGACCTATTAACTCTGGTCTTCACCTGGGCCACACATGGACCTGGTGACACTGGATCCCACCTGGGTCTCAACTTGACATGGTGAGTCGGATCCCCACCTGTTCCTCACGTGTAACTGCTGATTCTCCGGCCCACATGGACATCATGTGGATCTGGTGGCTGCAGTGTTTCTAGCTTCTCATGTACCTTGTGACTCTGGTCCCCGCCAGGGCCTCACTGGGTCCTGGGGAATGTGGTTGCCACCTGCACCTCACTTGGACCTGGTGATTATGGTCTGCACCTGAGACTACCCTGGATCTGCTGACTGTGGTCCCCACCTGGGCTTCACCTGGATATGGGGACTCCAGTCCCCATCTGGGCCTCACCTGGCCCTGTTGACCATGGTCCTCAACTGGGTAAAATTGGGACCCGGTGACTGTGTTCCACAACTGGACGTCACCTAGACCATGTGACTCTGGTCCCCCTCTGGGTCTCACCGTGCCCTAGTGACTGTGAACCCCACTTTGGCCTGCCTTGGATCTGCTGACCCTGGATGCCTCCTGTGCCTGGCCTCGAACTGTTGACTCTGGTTCTTGCAATGTCCTCCCCTGGACCTGGTGATCCTGGTCCCCACCTGGGACTCACCTGGACGTGGTGACTCTTGTCACCACCTGGGAGTCACCTGGACCTGGTTACTGTGTTCCACACTTGGGCCTCAAGTAGACCTGTTGACCATGGTCCCCAAGCCGGCCTCACATGGACCTTTGCCTCTGACCCCACCGGGGCCTCACGTGTACCTGGTAATTCTGGTCCTCACCTGGGCCTCATCTGGACCTAGTGACTCTGGTCCCCACCTGGGCTTCACCTGAATCTGGTGACTCTGATCCCCACCTGGACTCACAAGGATCTGGTGGCTGTGGTCCCCACCTGGACTTCACCGGGATCTGGTGACTCTGGTCCCCACGTGGACCTCTCCTGGACCTGGTGACTCTCTTTCCAACATGGACCTCACCTGGATCTGGTGACTCTGGTCCTGAGTTTGGCCTCACCTGGACCTGGTGTCTCTCGTCCACACTTTGACCTAACTCACAACTGCTGAATCTTTCCCCACCTAGGCCGCACCCATACCTGGTGACACTTGTCCCCAGCTATGCCTCAATTCGACCTGATGAATCTGGTCCTCACGTGGGCCTCTCATGGACCTGGGACTCAGATGGATAGAGTGGCTCTGGTTCCCACAAGGGGCTCACCTGATACTGGTGACTGTGGTCTTATTCTATGCCTCACCAGGACCTAGTGATTCTGTTCCCCATCTGGGCCTGCATGGCCCTACTGACTCTGGTCCTCACCCAGGCATCATTGGGCCCTGGATACTCTATTCCACACCTGGGCCTCACTCTGACCACGGACCTCTGGTCGCATTCTGGGCCTCAAATTAAACTGGTTACTCTGGTCCCCCTCTGGGCCTCACCCTTACCTGGTGACTCTGGACACCCCTTGGGCTTCTTTTGGGCCTGGTGATTCTGGTCCTTAGCTTGTGCTCACTTGGATATGGTGACTTGTCGCCACCTGGGCCTCACCTGGACTTGGTGAATCCTGTTGCCACCTGCGCCTCACCTGGACCTTGTGACAGTGGTCCAACCTGGACTTCACCTGGATCTGGTTGCTCTGGTTCCCATATGGGGCTCTCCTGGACCTGGTTTCTGTGGTCTCCATCAGGCCTCACCTGGAACACAATGACTCTGATGCATATTTGGGCCCCTCCTGGACCTGTTGACTCTGGTCCTTACCTGGGTATCATTGGGGCCTGGATACTCTCTTATATACCTGGTTCTCACCTTGACCTTGTGACTGTGGACCCACCTGGACCTCACCTGGACGAGGTGACTGGTTCCCACAGGGACATCACCAGGACCTCGTGACTCAGGTCCTCATATGGGCATCATGGGACCTGGTTTCTCAGTTCCACATCGGGGCCTCATGTGGACCTAGTGATTCTGGTCCCCCTCTGGGCCTGACCCTGACGTGGTGACTCTGGTCCCAACCTGGATATCACCAGAACCTGGTGACTGTGGTCCCCCTCTGGGACTCACCCGGAGATGGGGCACTGGTCCTCAACTGGGCCTCAACAGGACCTGGTGAATCTACTCCTCACTTAGGCCTCGTCTGGACCTTGTGAGTCTTTTCCCACCTGGCATCAATGGGACATGGTTACTCTGTTCCCCACCTGGGCCTCACCTCCACATGATAACTTTGCTCCTCACTTTGGCCTCAACTGGTCCTGATGACTCTGTTCCCCCACCTATGCCTCAGTCTGGACCTGGTGACTGTGGTGCCCACCTGGGTCTCACCTGTACCTGGTGATTCTCCTTCCCACATGTACCACACCTGGACCTGGTGACTGTGGTGTTCTTGTAGACTCACATTTACCTGGTGACACTGGTCCCCACTAGGACCTCACCTGGATCTGGTGACTCTGGCCTGCCGGTTGGCCTCACCTTGACCTGGTGAGTGGGTTGCCACCTGGGCCTCACACATAGCTGGTGACTCATTTCCCCTCGTGAGCCTCTTGGACCTGGTGAATCTGGTCCTTACCTTGTCCTGTCCCATACCCGGGGACTCTGGTCACCACCTGGGCCTCACCTGGACCTGGTGAATCTGGTCCCCATCTGGGCCTCACCCAGTCCTGGTGACTTTGTTCCCCACCTGGACCTGATTGCTGTGGACTCTTTCTTGGCCTCACCTGGAACTGGTGACTCTGATCCTATCTGCGCGTCACCCAGATCTGGTGACTCTGGTCCTCACCTGGGCATCATTGGTACCTGGATACTCTGTTCCACGCCTGAGCCTAACCTGGACATGATGACTCTGGAACCACTCTGGGCCTCTCCCTGACCTGATTCCTCTGGTCCCCATCTGGATGTCACCTGGACGAGGTGATACTGGTACCCCTCTAAGCCTCAACCAGATCTGGTGACAGTGGTCCTCAACTGGGCCTCACTGGACCTAGTAAATATGCTCCATCTGGGCCTCATTTGGACCTGGTGACTCTGGTACCTACCTGGGCATCATCGGGACATGGTTCCACTGCATGGCCAGCATATTGGCCTCACCTGGACCTGGTAACTCTAGTCCCTACCTGGGCATCATCGGGACATGGTTCCTCTGCATCGCCTGCAGTTTGGCCTCACCTGGACCTGGTGAGGTGGGTTGCCACCTGGGCCTCACCCATAGGTGGTGACACAGGTCCCCACGTGGGCTTCACTTGGACCTGGTGAATCTGGTCCTTACCTGGTCCTCACCCGGAACTGGTATGTCTGGTCACCACCTGGGAATCACATGGGCCTGGTGAATCTGGTCCCAATCTGGGCCTCACCCTGTCCTGGTGACTTTGTTCCCTACCTGGACCTGATTGCTGTGGACTCCTTCTTTCCTCATCTTGATCTGGTGACTCTGATCCTAAGTGGGCCTCCCCCAGATCTGGTGACTCTGGTCCTCACCTGTGGACCATTGTGACCTGGATACTTTGTTCCAAACCTCAGCCTCACCTGGACATGATGACTCTGGTACCCCTCTGTGCCTCACCCTGACATGGTGACTCTGGTCCCCATCTGGATGTCACCTAGACCAGGTGAATCTGGTACCACTCTAGGCCTCAACTAGACCTGGTGACTCTGGTCCTCCACTGGGCCTCACCGGGACCTAGTGAACATGCTCCCCACCTGCGCCTCATCTGGACCTGGTGACTCTGGTTCTACCTGGGCATCATCGGGACATGGTTACTCTATTCCCCACTGGGACTGACCTGATCCTGGTAATTCAGGTTCTGACTTTGGACTCTTCTGTACCAGGTGACTCTGGCTCAGCTAGAGCCTCACCTGTAACTGGTGACTCTGATCCTAAGCATTGCCTCACCTGACCTGGTGAATGTGGTTCCCATCGGGACCTCTTCTGGACATCATCTCTCCGGGCCCACCTGGGCCTCACCAGGACCTGGTTTCTGTGGTTCCCACCTGGGTAGCATCAGGATATGGTTACACTGTTCACTAACAGTGACCCAGCCGGACCTATTAACTCTGGTCTTCACCTGGGCCACACCTGGACATGGTGACACTGGTACCCAGTTGGGTCTGAACTAAACATGGTGAGTCGGATCCCCGCTTGGTCCTCACCTGTAACTGGTTATTCCCGTTCCCACATGGACATCATGTGGACCTGGTGGCTGCAATGTTTCTAGCTTCTCATGTACCTCGTGAATCTGGTCCCCACCAGGGCCTCGCTGGGACCTGGTGAGTGTGGTTGCCACCTGCACCTCACCTGGACCTGGTGATTCTGGCCTGCACCTGAGACTACCCTGGATCTGGTGACTGTGGTCCCCACCTGGGCTTCACCTGGATTTGGGGACTCCGGTCCCCATCTGGGCCTCACCTGGCCCTGTTGAACATGGTCCTCAACTGGGCAAAATTGGGACCCGGTGACTGTGTTCCACAACTGGACCTCACCTGGACCAGGTGACTCTGGTCCCCCTCTGGGTCTCACCGTGCCATAGTGACTGTGAACCCCACTTTGGCCTGACTTGGACCTTTTGACCCTGGTTGCCACGTGCGCCTGACCTCGTACTGTTGACTCTGGTTCTTTCAAGGGCGTCCCCTGTACATGGTGATCCTGGTGCCCACATGGGCCTCACCTGGACCTTGTGACTCTTGTCACCACCGGGATCTCACCTGGATCTGCTTACTGTGTTCCACACCTGGGCCTCAAGTAGACCTGTTGACCATGGTCCCCACACCGGCCTCACATGGACCTGTTGCCTCTGATCCCCACCGGAGCCTCACGTGTACCTGGCAACTCTGGTCCTCACCTTCTCCTCATCTGGACCTAGTGACTCTGGTCCCCACCTGGGCTTCACCTGGATCTGGTGACTCTGGTCCCCACCTGGAACTGACCTGCATCTGGTGACTCTGGTCCTCAGTTTGGCCTCACCGGGACCTGGCGTCTCTCGTCCCCACTTTGACCTACCTCAGCACTGCTGAATCTTGCCCCACCTAGGCCGCACCCAGACCTGGTGCCTCTTGTCCCCAGCTATGCCTCAATTCGCCCTGATGAATCTCGTCCTCACGTGGGCCTTACATGGACCTGCTACTCAGCTGGATAGAGTGGTTCTTGTTCCCACATGGGGCTCACCTGATACTAGTGACTGTGGTTTTATTCTATGCCTCACCAGGACCTAGTAATTCTGTTCCCCATTGGGCCCGCAAGGCCCTAGTGACTCTGATTCACCCAGGCATCATTGGCACCGGGATACTCTATTCGACACCTGGGCTTCTCTCTGACCAGGGACCTATGGTCCCATTCTTGGCCTCAAACTAAACTGGTTACTCTGGTACCCCTTCTGGACCTCACGCTAACCTGGTGACTCTGGTCACCCATTGGGCTTCATTGAGTCTGGTGAATCTGGTCCTTAGCTGGTTCTCACCTGGATCTTGTGACTAGTCTCCACCTGAGCCTCACCTGGACTTGGAGAATCCTGTTGCCATCTGCGCCTCACCTGGACCTTGTGACTGTGGTCCCACCTGGAACTCACCTGGATCTGGTGGCTCTGGTTCCCATATGGGGCTCTCCTGGACCTGGTTCCTGTGGTCTCCATCTGGCCTCACCTGGAACACAATGACTCTGAACAATATTTGGGCCTCTCCTGGATCTGTTGACTCTGGTCCTTACTTGGGCATCATTGGGAGCTGGATACTCTATTATATACCTCGGTCTCACCTGGACCTGGTGACTTTGGTCCCACCCGGGCCTCACCTGGATGAGGTGAGTGGTTCCCACAGGGACCTCACCTGGACCTGGTGACTCAGGTCCTCATATGGGCATCATGGGACCTGGTTCTAAGTTCCTCATCGGGGCCTCCCCTTGACCTAGTGATTCTCGTCCCCCTCTGGGCCTCACTCTGACGTGGTGACTCTGGTCCCCACCTGGATATCACCAGAACCGGTGACTCTGGTCCCCCTCTGGGACTCACCCGGAAATGGGACACTGGTCCTCAACTGGGCCTCAATAGGACCTGGTGAATCTACTCCTCACTTAGGCCTCGTTTGGACCTTGTGACTTTTTCCCACCTGGCATCAATGGGACATTGTTACTCTGTTCCCCACCTGGGTTCACCTGGACATGGTAACTTTGCTAAACTCTTTGTCCTCAACTGGTCCTGATGACTCTGGTCCCCCCACCAAGGCCTCAATCTGGACCTGGTGACTGTGGTCCCCACCTGGGTCTCACCTGGACCTGGTGACTCTCGTTCCCACATGAACCACACCTGGACCTAGTGACTGTGGTGTTCTTGTAGACTCACATTTACCTGGTGACTCTAGTCCACACTAGGGCCTCACCTGGATCTGGTGATTCTGGCCTGCAGGTTGTCCTCACCTGGACATGGTGAGTGGGGTTGCCACCTGGGCCTCACCCATACCTGGGGACTCAGGTCCGCACTTGGGCCTCTTGGACCTGGTGAATCTGGTAATTCTGGTCACCACCTGGGAATCCCCTGGACCTGGAGAATCTTGTCGCCATCTAGGCCTAACCCAGTCCTGGTGACTTTGTTCCCCACCGGGACCTGATTGCTGTGGACTCCTTTTAGGCCTCACCTGGAACTGGTGACTCTGATCCTAACTGGGCCTCACCCAGATCTGCTGACTCTGGTCCTCACCTGGGCATCATTGGTACCTGGTGCCTCTGTTCCACACCTGAGCCTCACCAGGACATGATGACTCTGGAACCTCTCTGGGCCTCACCCTGACATGGTGACTCTGGTCCCCATCTGGAAGTCACCTAGACCAGGTGAATCGGGTACCCCTCTAGGCCTCAACTAGACCTGGTGACTCTGGTCCTCAACTGGGCCTCACCGGGACCTCATGAATATGCTCCCCACCTGCGCCTCCTCTGGACCTGGTGACTCTGGTTCTACCTGGGCATCATCGGGACATGGTTACTCTATTCCCCACTGGGACTGACCTGATTCTGGTAACTCTCGTCCTGACTTTGGCCTCTTCTGTACCAGATGACTCTGGCCCCACCTGGGCCTCACCTGTAACTGGTGACTCTGATCCTAAGCATGGTCTCACCTGACCTGGTGACTGTGGTGCCCATCGGGACCTCAACTGGACCTCATGTCTCTGGTCCCACCTGGGCCTCACCAGGACCTGGTGTCTCTGGTACCCACCTGGGTAGCATCAGGATATGGTTACAGTGTTCACTAACAGTGACCCTGCCGGGACTATTAACTCTGGTCTTCACCTGGGCCACACCTGGACATGGTGACACTGGTTCCCACCTGGGTCTCACCTGGACATGGTGAGTCGGATACCCACCTGGTCCTCACCTGTAACTGGTGTTTCTCCTTCCCTCATGGACATCATGTAGACCTGGTTGCTGCAGTGTTTCTAGCTTCTCATGTACCTCGTGACTCTGGTCCCCACCAGGGCCTCACCGGGACCTGGTGAGTGTTGTTACCACCTGCACCTCACCTGGACCTGGTGATTCTGGTCTGCACCTGAGACTACCCTGGATATGGTGACTGTGGTCCCCACCTGGGCTTCACCTGGATTTGGGGACTCTGGTCCCCATCTGGGCCTCACCTGGCACTGTTGATCATGGTACACAACTGGGCAAAATTGGGAAACGTTGACTGTGTTCCACAATTGGACGTCACCTGGACCAGGTGACTCTGGTCCCCCTCTGGGTCTCACCGTGCCCTCGTTACTGTGAACCACTCTTTGGCCTGACTTGGACCTGCGGACACTGGTTGCCAACTGCTCCTGACCTCCAAATGTTGACTCTGGTTCTTTCAAGGGCCTCCCCTGTCCCTGGTGATCCTGGTCCCCACCTGGGCCTCACCTGGACGTGGTGATTCTTGTCACCACCGGGGACTCACCTGGACCTGCTTACTGTGTTCCACACCTGGGCCTCAAGTAGTCCTGTTGACCATGGTCCCCAAGCCGGCCTCACATGGACCTCTTGCCGCCGATCCCCACCGGGGCCAAACGTGTACCTGGTAACTCTGGTCCTCACCTGGGCCTCATCTGGACCTAGTGACTCTGGTCCCCACCTGGGCTTCACCTGGATCTGGTGACCCTGGTCCCCACCTGGACTTCACCTGGATCTGGTGAATCTAGTCCCCACCTGGACCTCTCTTGGACTTGGTGACTCTCTTTCCAAAATGGACCTCACCTGGATCTGGTGACTCTGGTCCTCAGTTAGGCCTCACCTGGACCTGGTGTCTCTCGTCCCCACTTTGATCTAACTCAGAACTGCTGAATCTTGCCCCACTAGGCCGCACCCAGACCTGGTGACTCTTGTCCCCAGCTATGCCTCAATTCGTCCTGATGAATCTGGTCCTCACCTGGGCCTCACATCACCTGGGACTCAGCTGGATAGAGTGACTCTGGTTCCCACAAGGGGCTCACCTGATACTGGTGACTGTGGTCTTATTCTATGCCTCACCAGGACCTAGTGATTCTGTTCCCAATCTGGGCCTGCATGGCCCTAGTGACTCTGGTCCTCACCTAGGCATCATTGCGACCTAGATACTCTATTCCACACCTGGGCCTCACTCTGACCAGGGACTTTGGTCCCATTCTGGGCCTCAAACTAAACTGATTACTCTGGTTCCCCCTCTGGGCCTCACCCATACCTGGTGACTCTGGTCACCCCTTGGACTTCACTTGGGCCTGGTGAATCTGGACCTTAGCTGGTCCTCACCTGGAATTGGTGACTGGTCGCCACCTGGGCCTCCCCTGGACTTGGTGAATCCTGTTGCCACCTGCACCTCACATGGACCTTGTGACTGTGGTCCCACCTGGAATTCACCTGGATCTGGTGGCTCTGGTTCCCAAATGGGGCTCTCCTGTACCTGGTTCCTGTGGTCTCCATCAGACCTCACCTGGAACACAATGACTCTGATCCATATTTGGGCCTCTCCTGGACCTGTTGACTCTGGTCTTTACCTGGGCATCATTGGGACCTGCATACTCTCTTATATACCTGGGCCTCACCTGGACCTGGTGACTCTGGTCCCACCTGGGCCTCACCTGGACGAGGTGACTGATTCCCACAGAGATCTCACCTGGACCTGGTGACTCAGGTCCTCATATGGGCATCATGGGACCTGGTTTCTCAGTTCCACATCGGGACCACACCTGGTCCTAGTGATTCTCGTTCCCCTCAGGGTCTCACCCTCACGTGGTGACTCTGGTCCCCACCTGGATATCACCAGAACCGGGTGACT